>NC_091062.1:187689080-187951580 GCF_000393655.2 Nicotiana sylvestris
ATATACCGAAAAATCCACGTGGCAGGCGAGTGCACCCACACAATTTGCCACATCAGAGTCCATGGGGCAGTGGCTCTCAAAAGGCCTAGTTGAGGAGGGTAATTAAAACCACAAATAGTTTAAGGTTGAAACTAATAATCTGTGACAAGTTTAGGGGGCGATAAGGTATTTTGCCTTACATAATTTATAGGAAAAACAATTAGATAACAGTGCCATAAAGTCACTAAGATTGCAATTCGTAACATGATGATTTATATTGTAATTTTTTAAGTTTTAACCATTAAACAGTACAATATTTGTTGTCACGAGATTGACAAGATTATTGCTATTACAAAGATGTGCAATAGTCCATTCCGATGTGAAAAATGTTGAAGAATATTTTATAAATCATGACTAATGAACTGTTTAAAATGCGTAGAGGATAAACTATCAAACTATAAACGAAAATATTCTTAATTATTTATGGTGGGTTAGCAAAACCACATTAACCTTCATAAAATACAAGTACTCTTTAGGAAAGTCGGTAGCAATAAGTATTCAACCCTTCAATATAGATGATGAATTGTGTGATCATTTGGGAAAAAATCAACATCGATAATAGAATATCTCAAAAAATTTACAAGTTATTTAGAAATTAGTATATTATGCGTACATCAAAAAGTTTTGAGCAAAACACCTCATGAACTATGTATCTAAACACACATTTTCTTTTTCAAAAACAAAAAATACACCTACTTGTAAGCTATGAAAAAAAAAAAAAAAACCAATATGATGTTCCAATTTTGCCAGAATTTTGATTGTCAATGCTATTCAATTTAATAAGTTTGGGGCTGGATAAATATGCTCCCTAAAAAATTAATGTGATGGCCAAATCTTTACCCTGATTTTAAAACTATATCCAGTTTTTCGAGATATCTAACCTGTAGACTTGTAACTGTCAAAGGATGTGATGTAGTGGATGAGACTGCTCGTTCTTTAACCAGAGGTTTCGAATTCGAGCCCTGGGTATGGAAAAATCCTTGGTAGGAAGCGCTTCCCCCGGAATGGGGCCCTACGCGGCGCGAATCCTTATATGGTCGGGCTCCAATGCGGGTACCGGACATCGGGTGTAAAACAAAAAAAACTTGTAGACTTGTAGTCGGTGTTAGCAAACTTCAGATAAAAACTTGTCTGCTCCTTCTTCCATTGTTTATTGCACTAATTTGAAGCTTAAATAGTGCTGGAAAAACTAATTCACTGGTAGATTGAATATTTTCGTGAAATTGTGCCTCAATCACTGCATATAAATTAAACACTTTCTTTACGTTAGATTTTTCCTTAATAGATAAATTCAACTAAGCTTTGTATGATCGTTAATAAAACTCACAAACTAACACAATTGATGTCCTAGATGATCTTCAAACATCACTAATGGATCATCAAAAATTATATTGATGATTGATAAGGCCTAGGCAAAGTCAGGATTTCAAGCTATGGGTTTGGAATCCTAATCTTTTTAAGTTATTGGGTTCTAAATTAATAATTTATATATATGTAATAAAAATTTTAAGACAAATTCATGATTTAAACTAAAGACCGAACCCGTAGCCGATATTATGGCTCCGCCTCTAGGCCTAGATGGAAAAGAAGAGCGATGGTGCATCACATAGAATTAGGGGTTTAGGGTTGGGATTCTCATTCTAATTTCTATATAGGTGGAAGAGAGGGGACGAACACGGATGGGGTGAGAGATCATTTGATTTAAGGACAAACTTTTCCATATTCTTGTAAAATTTGTGATATAAAAGATCTCTTAAAAACATAAATTTTAATTAAATGAATACTATGCTTGATTTGTGTGGTTTACTAGTTGGGAAAAATCTCTGAAGCGCTTATATTATCTTTATTTGAAGATAATGTATATCCACGTGTATAATATCTATTTTCCCGAATAATTTTCAGTCTTTTTAAGAATATTTCTATCTTAGCTTGAATGGTAAAGTCTTACTGACATTTGTTTTCGTTTGAATAAAAGAAGAAATTTCTACTACCTTTTACTATTATATAAACATATTCGATGAAGATAAATATATAGTAATACTTACAATTGGAAGAACTAATATTGTTCTTTATAAACAATTGAAAGATTTAACGCAAACTTGATGAATACTACTAATGAGCAAAATCAATAGTCTGATTTCTGTAATTAGATGAAGAGGTTAGTAATATATCTCCAATAATTTTTTCCATCTCCAATCGTGGTCTTACTCAAATATTTAATTACTTCTCTTTCGCCAATTCTATAACATATTGATTCCTAGCTCACTAACATTACTTTTTGGTGTTCTTTGTTTCATTCTCTAGTCGCAAGCCATGTACGTGACATATTTTCCTACGGGGTAATACTATACATGATGGTTATAGACTTATAGTTTCAGTAGTTTTCTCTTTTCATAGATGGAAAAGCTTTATTACCATGTTTATTTATTTTAATCTTAAAAACGATCTATATCATGATATTAATTTTAAATCTTGGAAACATATATAATCACAACACTTTTTGAAATATAAAATTTGTATATATATTATTATTTCAAAACATATAGATAGGGCATGGTTTTTCCTCTCCATACAACCATGCATTAAAAAATTTGTAAAACTTTTAGACATGTAGATTTACTTAGAAGATGGAATTTTGGAGAAATATTTCTATGGAAAAGTTCGACTCAATATACATTAAATATTCTTCTAGCTTACATATCTTCACATAGTGGTTCAACAAGAGTTAATCTGAAATGTCATACTTTAATATTTTCAAGTACCCTATCAGATTAGAATTAGCTTAGGTATTACGAGAATCTCATATATTAAGCTTAAATATACATACTCATAAAAATCGATATTTATGTGAAATTTAACACCTCAGATTAGTTTGTCTTAACACCTTAGATTAGTTTGTCTAAAATTATCTCCAAGAGTACACTTTGATGTGACATATTTTACAAATAAAAAAGTACTTGATACTTGAAAAAAAGACATTATGAAAAACGGACTTTTGCTTTTATGTTTCAATTTCCCTTTAGAGAGATTAACTTAAATAATCGTTTGCTAACAGATATATAATATATGTAATCTATATATATATATATATATATAAAGCAGGGAATGAGAGAGATGATGTGGCACTCTCTACAGACACGATCTCTATTTATCTTTGAGATTTTTTCTTTCCTATACCATATATGAAACCTTATTACCAAAAATGTGCATAGTTTCTAATTTACCCGCCATGTCCATATTTTTTCTACAGTTATATACGAATCATTAAATACTAATTAATAGTAGCTGAATATTCCTAATTTGTCGAGCTAAAATTGAGGAACAGAATATTCTAAAAAGATTTGGCGTAAATCAGATCAAATCATATTCTTCCAGATATTCTTATTTAGGCGCGCTACAATTATGGAAGTAAATATTCTTCCAGATATTTTCCATCATTGATAGTCATTAAAAAACTTAAAAGCTTTGAATTCAAATTTGGGTTTTCAAAAATCATTATTTGTTTGGATTGGGTGTTGTTGAAAATAATCGGGAATATGGTTTGGAGTTTATATCTCAATTTTGAGGGTTTTGGTGAAGATTAGACTTGGTTTTGACTGAATTTCAGATTGAAACTCGAAGAAGAAGAAGAAGAAGAAGAAGAAGAAGAAGAAGAAGAAGAAGAAGAAGAAGAAGAAGAAGAAGAAGAAGAAGAAGAAGAAGAAGAAGAAGAAGAAGAAGAAGAAGAAGAAGAAGAAGACATATTGCAGAAATTGTAGATAAATTGTAGATTATTTGTATTCTGATTGTAGATGCTTTATTTTCTATTTTCACAAATAAAAAACGGTTAAAACTCCTACAAATCTTCTGAAAAAATGCAATTATGTCAAAAATCACAATTATGCTACAATTGGATGGGAATTGGGATATAAAAATTCAATGTAATTTGTAGATATTTTGTAGATAAATTCTAGATTATTTGTATTCTGATTGTAGATGCTTTGTTTTCTGTTTTCACAAATCAAAAACGACTAAAACTTCTACAAATCTTCTGCAAAAAATGCAATTACGTCGAAAATGTCAATTATGCTACAATCGAATGAGAATTGGGATATTAAAATTCAATGTACCCAGTTTGTAGATATTTTGTAGATAAATTGTAGATTATTTGTATTCTGATTGTAGATGCATTGTTTTCTGTTTTCACAAATCCAAAACGACTAAAACTCCTACAAAATCTTCTGCAAAAAATGCAATTATGTCAAAAATACCAATTAAGCTACAATTGAATGGGAATTGGGATATTAAAATTCAATGTACCCAGTTTATAGATATTTTGTAGATAAATTATAAATTATTTGTATTCTGATTATAGATGCTTTATTTTTTGTTTTCACAAATCAAAAACGATATTTATGTGAAATTTAACACCTTAGATTAGTTTGTCTAAAATTATCTCCAATTGTACACTTTGATGTGACATATTTCACAAATAAAAAAGTACCCGATACTTGAAAAAAAGACATTATGAAAAATGGACTTTTGCTTTTATGTTTCAATTTCCCTTTAGAGAGATTAACTTAAATAATCGTTTGCTAACAGATATATAATATATGTAATCTATATAGCTATCTATATCTATATACTATATTAAAAGCACGAAGGTCCTTAGCGAAATGTCGTTCGCCTTTCTTATCCCTTGAAAATAGAGTTCACACTGGACAAAATAGTCATTTGATTCTCGTCCTAATATTTAGTATTTTGAAATCTATTAAAATTTAGTTACTAAATCTTTCCACGTAGGAAATTCTAATATTAAGGACTTTAAATTTGAGTAGGATTTTGCCTTATTTAATTGTGCAACTATTTTGCTTTAAATTTGAGTAGGATTTTACCTTATTTAATTGTGCAACTATTTTCCTTAAATCCAATACTTTCATGTTTCTAAGGTTTTCAATATAACGGATTGTTATTAAAGCTTCTTTTTTTCAACGCTTTTGTCTTCATTTTGAAGTAAACTTCAATTTAAATAGCAATATGTTCATAAACAGATATATGAAAATTAAATACAAATATTAATTTGTTTTGTGGTCTGCTATGTAATTATGAATTTGCCACGATTCTAATGATGTAAAAACTAAGAATCCTACTTTTCCTCTTTAAAGTTTCCTAGAATTATGATCGTTTTAGTTAAAAAATAGGAATCATTTGGAAATCATCTACTGTTACATATCGTTTTATAATTTATTGTATTGTACTGTATTGTATTGTACTGTATCGTTTTACAAATATAATGTTTGGATAGATTGTGTTGTTTGCCATCATTTCATGATATCACACACCAGCGATATGAAGAATAAACTTGCAATATTGTAAAAAAAATTATCATACAGGTAAAATTATTATATAAAAAGGTAGGGTAAATGATAAAATAAAATTATTTAATAATAATGAAGGGTGAGATTGAGAGAAAAAGACAAGGTAACGACGCGACCACACCAAATTGGTCGTTATATAAAGTGGCACATTTTGTCGTTATGTAACAAGAAATTTAACGATACAATACAATAAAATTTAAGTAATAATCAAAACAAATATCGTATTTAACGTAACGATACAATATAATACAATGGGTAACAACCATCCAAACAAGTTGTAAGTTTTTGTATATTTCTTTTTTCTTTTGTCAGAATTATTTTAATCATATTTAGACTAAAATAGATGTTCGGTAATAAAGTTAGATAGAAGATTTTAACTTTTTCTAGAATTTATGACTTTAATAATCAATAAGAACTTTTATTTCATTGCATGGTAATGTTAGGAAAATCCTTTCCAAGTTTCCAAATTTTAACACATAAGAATCGTTAAGCAATTACTGGAATTCCAATCTATTGTCGACTACCTTTTGTTTAATTTTCATTCTAAATTAAATAATAATAAATTTGTTGTGAATATATGAAATATACTGCATCCTACATGACAATATCAGTTGTGTTGATTCTAAATTTTCACACGTGGACAAAGAGTTAGGTGATTTATAAGTTTACCTTTAAAAATAAAGTTTACATTAGATTACAGAAAATATACTATAAAATTATTATTTAATAAATTTCTTAATATTTAAAACTTTTAAATTAATAAAATTTTAACTATTAAACCTTTTCTTATTTGAACTATATAAAAACTCCTAATTACTCGAAATATTTTTACTTTTATTTCTTTTTTAAACTAACTAATTTGTTACCACGTTCTTTTCTTCTATAATTATTTAAATAAAAATTAATGTTTCCAATTTTGTTAAAACTTCTTAATGGTCGTGTTGATTAGAAGATGGTGATAATTGTGAGCACGTGATTTTTGCCCTACGAGGACTACTCCCAAAAAATTCAAAATAAAATAGTTTTGTGTTGTCCGTGATTTATTCATATTTGTCTGTGCATGTTTATTTCTACTTTAATTAAGAAAAATACGAAAATATGTGGCGCATGTGCATTTACGATTTAATTGTACATTTAGGAATTAATTAAACCTTAATTTGGTTTTAAAAGGAAAATCACAGAAATATGTATTTTTATGCTATTTATTGTCATTGTGTGATTTTATTTTAATGTTCTAAATTGTGTGTTAATTGTTGTTATGTGTTAGTTAATAGTTTAATTTTTTGTTTCACATTTTTAGGAATTTTGTTAATTGTTAAATTAGAAGAAGGAAAAGAAAAGGTTGAAAAATTAAGGGAAATTCGGATTGGGCTCATGTCAAACCGAAGAAAATCAGGCCCAAAGCTATACATTGACCAAGTCCATGACCCAACCTCTCAGACGAAAGAAACGACGTCGTTTCAGGAGCTTTGATCTGAGCCGTTCATCTCCCTTGATCCAATGGTCTCAAACACGCCTCATAGCCCGACCCATTCCCGTTTGAGACCGACCCAGTCTCACAATTAAACCACACGACGTCATTCCCATTGACGAAAAGATCCTGGCCATTGATATCACTAGATCCAACGGCCAGGATCAAACCACCCACCCCGTATATAACTCCTCATCTCTCTACCCAGACCCCCCCTCACATCTTCGTCTCTGAGCTTCAGAGACCAAATGTTACCTACGCCCCTCACCACCGTACTCCGCCTACGGGAAATCACCTCATGGCGGTTCCGGTGGTCCAAACGACCCCAAAATTACACCATAGCTTCCCCACGACTTCTTCTTTCCAAATCTCTTATCTGTTTAGTTCGAATCTCAACCGAGCTCTTCGAATCTTCAATCGAAGAAATGACCTGAAACCTCACCTCCTCCTGACCACCCTCATCACGAATTCGTTAACCGTTTGCTTCGAATCAACCCCTAGCTTCTCGAATCTTCAATCTAAGATTTGAGCAAAACCTAAACCTACCTCAACTTACCCCAAACTCATACCACGGAACCCCCTGACATCCATCATGCCATAAACACCGTTGGTTCCTTTCGAATATAACCAGAAACCTTCAAGCCCCTAATCGACTGTATGAACCCTAGAAATCTAGAACCTTGGGGTCTGTCCAATTAAACAAAGGGTTGGGGTCTAATAGACCTTAATCGAGGTATTCTCAGTTGAGAACACTTCGATTAAAGTCCGTTCGACCTCAAATGGTCGAGTCCGGTTCGAGCCTGGGTCGTTTTGTTTTTGAGCTTCCAAGATAAGTTTTTCTTTCCCTTTTGTCCTTGTTTGAGTTCTATTTGTGTTTGTCTGCATGTCTAGTTGATTTGTTTGATTTTTCTGTTATTTTTCTTTCAATTTTCTCCGGCTTCATAAGACCTTTTGTTTGGTTCAAATTAGCTTCTGTTTGTTTGTTGTTCATTGTTATTGTGAGTTGTGTGTCCATCCTGTTTAGAGTCGTAGAATAGTTTAGTTCATATCAAGGTTCCCTGGTAAAATCACTGAAGCTAATTTGGTAACCCGCCTGAGATATTTTGGTTATTGATTGTTAGCTATCTGTTGTAGCTCATATAGTCAACTAAATGAATGTCGTCAATTGAATTCACTGAAAGAAACTAGGGAACCACGAATTGTTCATTCCATTGTTTGCCATTTCTGCCTCTTTTCTGTTCTTATGTGATTGAGTTGAAGTTGTTGAACATATCCAATTGCTTATTTGAACCAAACTGGCTCATTCATTTTAATGCCACATGAACCTCATTCCCTCATCCCTTCTGCCTGAAATCAGTTTGTCTGTTTGGATAGGATTGAATTGGTCACAGCTGTATAATCTGATAGTTAGTAATCAATGATTAGTTGAATTTAGAGGGGTTTATATACTGACTATTAAGAGTTAGGGCATAACAGTAATCTTCAGGGGGTTAAGGGTAATTTTGGCATTTGACAGAGTTTAATTGGAATTAATTTAAGAACATGTCAAGTGGTAATAGATAACATTAGTATAATTGTCAGTGGGGAACCAGACAACAGGCATGGGAATTAAATGAATACTATAAGCCCCCATAACTATTGATTAAAACAAAGGGAACAAGTGTGGGGAACCAAATAGTTTGCATCAAGAAAAGACACTTAGGCATGAGAAGTTAAGGGGTATGGGCAGAGTTAAGGTCTGAAGGGATCAAGGCAGCCTTGTGCTTGCCTACTTTGCCTATAAATAGGCTCATTTAGAACAAAGTAAGGGAGAGACTGAACACTAAGATTTCAGAATTTAAAAAGCAAAAAAATCGTGCTGGTTTTGAATCTTCATAAGTCAGAGGATATTGAGTGTGAGATAGTCTGGAATTTGAATCGAAAAGTCCAGAGTTAGAGATCTGTGGTTCTAGGCTACTTTCTTGCAGTTATTTTTAGCATATTGAGAGATAGAAACTGAAAAAGAGAGGTCTTTTCTTTACTGCTGAATACAATACTGTTATAGCTTCATTGGCCTGTCGATTGTTCGATATTGCTGGGTTTTTCAAACTGGTTTTGCTGGGTCTGCTACTTGGGTGACATGTTACTGTTTCATTGAGTATCCTGGGTTTCTGTTTGGCTTTAAAAATCTGTCACTAGGTCCTTGTTGTTATTGATTGCTCGTTGTTATTGTTGTTGTTGTTGTGTATGCTACTGCTGCACTGATCACTCCTCTTCTTCTTTTGCTTTCTAATATCAGGTACACAACTGATCCACTGGTTCAATGTAAGCTAAAATTTGAAGCATGAATGAAAAATGAAGAGTTGAAGTTGTTTTGAATACCTTTTAGTTGTATATTGAACATTAAGCGGTATACATATAATAGTTCATGTCTTCTACTAGAATCATGTAGGTGTGGGCTATGTATAACTGAACAATGTTTTGTAGTAGTTTAGTTGTAAACTTCCTCCCTTGTATGCTTAGTTAAAATGGATTGATGTTGTAGAAAACATGTTCTGTTGTTTCAGTATTATTTGTTAAATAGTATATCTCAAAAGCCTGTTAGGCCTCTTAGACTATTTCTAAATACTTAATAGTTACCTCATGGAACAAAAGGCTTGTTTTGAAACTTATAGGAACATTGTTTAATTAGATAGCACGGGTTCATATTTCAGCCCCTTGTAAATGTCAAACATATATAAAATAAGTTAACTAGGCCCAATTGGAATAAGGATAACCCAGGCCCAGTTTCACGCCATGCACATTGGGCCTGGGCCCATAACTGTCAAACGGACTGCTCTTACTACGTTCATTTTAGATTTAACGAATCATGTTCGAAACTTAACTATAATAACTCGTAAGTATGTAAATAAAGTAGGACCTTTTCTTCATTTATTTTAGAGACAAACGAAATAAAAAATATAGTCATTATTGGACGACCTTTAAAATAAAATGAGGCGCGCCTCGCCAAATAAATTACAAATCGTGGGGCCCTCAATAAACGTATACAATAATTGGTTAGACTTCGGAGTTGGCCGTTTAGCAAATTTTCACGGTCTCTTCCTAAAATAACAATACGTTAGTCTCTTTAGGACGCACCTTAATTAATCTTACCTTCTTAAATACGGGTGTGCATTTATGTAACCCAAATCCAAATCCCAACGAAGTCGAAATACGTCGACCAATCACGAGTACATTGATTGTGACGTGGTTCGAAATGCGTTTCCATGACGTTGCAATTCTTTAAAACAAAATAACAAATGAGACGAGCCTCGCCAAACAAAAAATGCACAAGCTGCGGGAGCCTCTATACGTGTTTGCAAAATTGCTTAGACTCCGGGACGGGCCGTTTAGCAAAATTTCACGGCCTCGCCCAAAATAACACTACGCTAGTTGCTTAGGGCGCGTCTTTAATAAAATTATTTCCTTAAATACGGGTGTGCATTAATGTGACCCAAATCCAAATCTCAACGGAGTCGAGACGTGTCGATAGCCTCGGGTATATTGATTGTGACAAGGTTCGAGATACGTTTTCACGATGTTGCAATTCTTTGTAAAAATAACAATAATAATAATAAAAGCGGTAAAAGAATCATAATTTGCACTAAGTACATAATTGTAAAAATCAGATAAATAAGCCGAATATAACAGTTGAGCGACCGTGCTAGAACCACGAAACTCGGGAATGCCTAACACCTTCTCCCGGGTTAACAAAATTCCTTATCCGGATTTCTGGTACGCAGACTGTAATATAGAGTCATTCTTTTCCTCGATTCGGGATTAAACCGGTGACTTGGGACACCCTAAATCTCCCAAGTGGCGACTCTGAAAAATAAGTGAACAAATCCCGTTCGATTGTCCTTTAATTGGAAAAACTCCCTCTGCGCTCCTGCGAGCGCGGGCCAAAAGGAGGTGTGACAGCTTTGGCGACTCTGCTGGGGACCCAACCCAGAATCTCTTGTTCAGGGTTCAGAATTCGAGTTTGAATGAATTGTTATATTTGGCTTTATTTATTATTTGATCTTATTACATGTTTTTGCCTAAATGTGCAAAATGATGCCTTTTACTGCTTTGATATTATTTGAAATGTACATATAAACTGTGCCAAAACCTTCTTTTCTTACCTTCGGGGATGTGCTTACTGGTTGAGACTCCCTATTCTGTTAGTGTCATACCCTAAATAAAAGAGGCTCGGAAAGTTTCTAAGTCGGCTGGCCTTTTGGTTCCCGGAAAGGAGCTCCTTCCTCAACTCGAGTTGTCCGCTCGGGTACACTGTCTAGAACATATACCCAGGTCAAACCTAGAATAACTTGACTTCATGTCGGATCCCTAGTAGGAACGTTTATTTGCATCATGTTGCATTTGGCTTAGGGGACTCAACACAGGGGTTGGGTCCGTCTAGGACAAGCAACCTGAAATGAAAAAAGACCATCCTGCTGCATCTTGTTTGTTTTGCACATTTATTTGCTTCAAATCTGCATGCTGACCGGCTTCTGAAATCGGGAATTTTTGAAAATTGTGAAAAAAAAGAAAAGGAAAAAAAAAGAAAAATAGCAGTGTAGGGAGATAACCACTTATTTTTAGAAAAATAAAACCAATGTCCAAGTAGTGTCAAAACCCTGCCGAAATTTTGGAAAATGAAAAAAATTATCTTTTTTAGTTGATTTATTTGAAAAACAAAGAAAGGAGTCTTATTTACAAGTTTAGTTTATGTTGGCGAACTATGCCGGTTTGATTCTCACAGAGCGTGAGATACGTAAGCAACCCTCGTCGGGTCCAACCTCCCATTTTGCAAAAAATAGCCCAAAAAATGTCAAAATTTTAATTTTTCGTCATAGAGTCGGGTGATGCCGCTTTCATCAAAAATAGCCGAATGTTGCCAAAGGGGACGCCGGAAGGCTGACTTTGTATAAACGGCCACTTCTGTCGTTGTTTTATTTTTATTATTGATTGGTTAACTCGCACAACCTTAAAATCTTCGTCCCTGAAGTGCTGAAAGGTCGTGTTCGGAAAATCTAGTTTTTTTTAAGAAAAATAATCAAATCATTTTTAAATTTTCTTTTGTTTAATCATATTAACAAATGTGCAGAATGAGCACGACTCAAAATGAACCTTTTTCAATCATGAATAAAATACCCTTCCAGTTGCGGCTATGGTGGAATGATTTAGGCAAAGAAGGGCGTAACGAAGTCAAGAAACATCTGAAAGGTCTCACGAGTTTGTTGGGTATCAGGCCTCGAGGGGATATTATAAGGGCACTGGTCCCTTACTGGGACCCTGCGCACAATGTCTTCCACTTCTCGGACTTTGAACTCACCCCGACTTTAGAGGAAATAGCAGGGTACATCGGCAGTGCTGAGGTTCCGTTGAGGCAGAAATACTTGGTTGCTCCAAGAGCCGTAGCGGTGCACCGGTTTTTGGACTCGTTAAAGATAGTCAGAACAATCCATAACCCTGACTTGGCAAAAGGTTTTTGCACTCTGAGCTTCATATACCAAAGATACGGCCACATAGGAGGATTCGACAAGCCAGAAAACAAGTTGTGCATCAAAAGTAACCGTCGAAAGTGGGATGAACATAGAAGGGTTGATTTCATGATAACCTTCTTAGGGCTTTTAGTGTTCCCAAGAAAAGACGGGAATATTGACATAAAGATAGTTGGGGTCGTGAGTACTTTGCTTACTCAAAATGATAGCACGCTTGCGCCCATGATTGTATCTGATATGTTCCGAGCTCTCATGGCCTGCAAAGCCGGAAGGAGCTTTTTCGAAGGGTGTAACTTGTTATTGCAAATGTGGATGACCGAACACCTATGTCACCGAGCCCAGTTCCTGAGCCATGGATCTTCTGAGAAAACCTGCATAGAGGAGTTCTACACCAGAATTAATGAGGTCCGCCTACCTGAAGGAGTCTCGGCATGGACCTCATATTTCCGGACCCTCAACGCCAGTCAAATACAGTGGACACTGGGATGGTTACCGATCGACGAAGTCATATACATGCCAGTAGCTAGGCCCCATTTTCTCTTAATGGGACTTAAGAGCATTCAACCTTATGCGCCGTATCGGGTTTTGAGGCAATTGGGGAGGTGTCAGATAGTGCCTAAAGATAGGGATCTAAGCACCCAAGTGATTGAGATCAGTTCCGATGGCCAGTTTCCTGAGGCAATGGTCCGCCAGATTTGGAGCCAATGTCAATACTTAGAGGCAAATACTTGTGTGCTGAATCAGGCAAGAGGGGAAGTTTCACCCGGATATCAGGCTTGGTAAAAAGGGGAAGTGTCGTCTGGAAGGCCAGCTAAAAGACCTCACCTTCAAGAATTTGCCAAGTCCTCACAAGAGCATTGGGACCGGTTGGCAAAGGAAAAAGAATACAGGGCCACAATAGGCAAGCTGAAACAACAGGTCATAGATCTTCAGTTTGAAAAAGAAGTTCAGACCGCAGCCAATGAAGGGGATAGAAAGAAATCAGCCCAAGAGAATGACTCCCTTAGAGCTCAAAACCGACAAGTCATAATGGATGCCGACAACCAACGGAGGAGCCAGTTCGATAAAAGGTTGATAGCAGGGTTAAGGAATCAGGTCATTGAAAGCCGAAAAGACTGGGAAAGATCCGAGGCTAGCATAGCAAGAATGCGGGCCAGGTGGGCAAAAGGTGCAGCAGTGCGGAAAAAGCACCTATGGTAGGTGAGAAGGGATTATGAAGGGAGCATTGCAATATTGAGAGAAACAAATTCCACTCTCAGAGATCGGGTCTTTAAACAAGCCCGAGATGCTAGAACGGACAGAGAGTGCTGCTATGATTCAATAGCCCGAATGGAAGAACAAATGGAGATGTTCCAAGATCAGATTTTTGACAACGCTCAAGTATTGGGACTAAAGAATCAACGAATAGAACAGCTGTGTATGGAAAGGGATAGAATCAGGGGTAGGATCGATGAGATTGGGCACTACATCACCACGAAGTGCTTAGCTTGTGAGGAAATGCCCCGCGAAACCCTTTTTGCCTTAGTCATGGGTTATGTCCACCGGATTATGGAAGAATTAAAAAGATTGAAAAGAGGTTTGGCCCCAAAGCCCGCGGAAAGGCCGAACGATGCCTCGCGGGCGCCAAAATTCAAGGTTTTAGTGTATCCCTAATTCAAGTCTGCACTTGTTGTTTTTAAGAGTCTGTTGTTTACCCCTCTGTCCTCTTTTCATATCAAACAATGTTAATAGTGTGGAGTCTGTATTTTTTTTTTTTTTTCAAATGAGTAGCTTGTAATGGTATATTTTGTGTAGCAAATATGTTTTTTCGAGAAAAGCAGGCAACAAAGGCCAATGTGTTATTAACGCATGCTTCAATACACTTTAGGATTAAATAATCTTTATGTGCACACAATGTTTAAGGTGGAAGGCATGGCAAACAACTCATTTTGCTGGAGATCACGTGATTCCACAAAGCTTCAATCGATGAAGCAAGAATAATATTTTACGATAATGTGCTGATCGTGTACACAGCAGCTGGAAGTGCTTGGGAACAATGAGCACGCAGGGAACCATGCTTTGAGGCTTTTTCTGATTTATAATAATATTTTAATGTGCACACATGATTTAATGTGGAAGGCATGGCAGACAACACATGATGTTGAGCAAAGGCACTAGGTGTAGCTCACGTACTTCGAACCTGTATTGACTACTCAGCGTGTCGTGCGTCGAAGTAGGCTACGAGCAGATGGCGTGCAATAAATTAAGTGCAATGCTGCAACCACCATGGACGAACGGATGGAGGAACGACAGTTGGAAATGGATTTTCAAATGGATTTGCACGCCAAGACTAGTTAATAAAGGTACATCGAGGAGAGCAAGTGAGTCTACTATGGAGAATGGAAGGAAATCGATATGGAAACAAAGTACAGCATGCTTTAAAGAAGGAACGTGGCATTGTGCCATTCACATGCACGTTCGTGGATGCAGAATTGTATTACAAAGTTTAATAGCCTTAATGTGACGTCAAGGTTGAGTGCAACACTCAATTTTGATAATAGGATACTTGTTAAGTTCAAACTTTATTTATTTCTTTCAGTTCGTAGGATATCATGACATTGTATTTCGTATTTTATATGGTTATAAATAAAACTAGCCCTAGGCGTTTTGCCTAGCGGATTAAAAAAAATGGCATATTTTGGTAATGAAATGAAAAAAAAACAATTTTTTTACAATTGGCAGAACTACGCCCGGTCTGATTCATGCGGGGACATGATACGTAGGCAATCCACATAAGATTCGACCACCACTAAAAGAAAAGAGAAAAAGGAAAAGTGAATAAAAGAAAGGAAAAGAAAGAAATAAAAAGAGAAATAAAGAAAGTTTCAGGAACGCTTAAACGAGGCACAAACAAAGTAAGCCGGAATGACGCATGCGGTCGAAGCAAAGATATGTTAGAAATGGTTAAACTGCTAGGAACATTGCATCCCCCAACGTGAAGTTGCAATATGTGTTAAACTCTAACGCTAAATAGTTTGTTGTTTAATCAGTTTCGAAACAGTTAGCTCGTTAGAACGTTCTGGCAGAGTACCATTACCACACAAGATCTAAAGGGCCCATTCTGAAAAGTATGTTTGGTCAGACAAAAGTGTTGAGGAGGAAAAGACAGAGATGCAGGTAATGAAAGAAGAGGTAGACAAGTTGAGACAGGAGATAGCGGGGATGCACCTAGCCTGGGCTAGGGGACAAACGTCACCAACCCTTCCCCCTACTCCTACCCTCTTCCCGGCTCGGAATCCGGAACACCCTCCCACTGGTCCATCAACGAACTTTCCCATTGCCCAATACTATCAAGGGGAAACTTCCTATAATCCCCAAGCTCCACCACCCAAACAAAACCCTCCTCCGCCAATCGTCCATGTCTTCGGGGCACCTCCACCAGCCATACTGCAAAGATCCTCCAGCGAGCCGTTGTTTCAAGCTCACGATAACCAGTATTATCCCCCTGAACCAACCTTTAAAGCACCTGAGCCATACACTTACACCCCTCACCTCCAACTTCCGGCAGAAACTGAGAGGCCAGCTAAGAATCCGGAGCAGGATGAAGTGCTTCGTAAAATGAAAAGCCTGGAGCAATCCTTCAGGAGTATGCATGGATTGGGCAGCCAAGTTAGTGTGGCCTACAAAGATCTGTGTCCTTTTCCCGATGTTCAATTGCCGGCAGGTTTTAAGATGCCCAAATTTGATCTATACGAGGGACATGGTGATCCCATAGCACATCTATGAGGTTTCTGTAGTAAGATAAGAGGAGCAGGTGGAAAGGATGAGCTCCTGATAGCTTATTTTGGTCAAAGTTTAAGCGGGTCCACACTCGAATGGTACACGAGGCAGGATCCTAGCAGGTGGTATACCTGGGACGATCTAGCACAAGCATTTGCAGGTCACTTCCAGTATAACCTTGAGATCGTCCCAGACCATCTCACACTGTTAAAACTTGAGAAAAAGCCTGGAGAGAGCTTCAGGGAATTCGGATTCCGTTGGAGGGAACAAGCAGCGAGAGTCGATCCGCCAATGAGGGAAGGTGAAATGGTGGACTACTTCTTACAAACTTTGGAGCCAACTTACTTTGGTCACCTGGTGACGTCAGTTGGTAAATCTTTTAATGAAGTAGTAAAAATGGGCGGCATGGTTGAAGAGGGACTTAGGTCCAACAAGATAATGAGTTATTCGGCGATCAAGGCCACAACTCAGGCTATACAAAGCGGCTCGGGGGGTGCGCTCGGGAAAAATAAAAGAGAGGAGGTCGCAACAGTCGAAGCAGGTACTTGGTCCAGATCAAGAGGCCCTTCCCCTCGATACCAACCCAGACCCCATTACCCAAATTATCCACACACTCCATACAACCCTCCACAACCCTATCATCCACCACAAGAGCCATATTTCTCCGTCCATCACGCCCAAACTTACAACCAACCTCCGGCTCGCCCGCAATGGCGTGCGCCGGCTCCCCAACATACATATCCACCTCCCCAAAACACATATCCACCACCAAGGGCATACAGGAATCCTTCAGGGCCAAGCTTCCGCAGAAATCAAGCTTTCAGGAACGAAAGGATGCAGAGGCCGAGAACATTCACTCCGTTGGGAGAAACCTATACTACTCTGTTCCACAAGTTGAGGCAGATAGGCTTGTTAAGTCCTGTCGAACCCAAATTGCCAAATCCCCTTCCCAGAAATCTGGACCACTCAGTGAGTTGTGAATATTGTTCAGGGGCTCCCGGGCATGATACCGAGAAGTGTTGGAAGTGGAAGACTGCCATACAAGATCTTATTGACACAAATAGGATCGAGGTTCAGGCACCAGAGGCACCCAATATCAATGAAAACCCGTTACCGGTGCACTATGAGGCCCACGTGATCGAACTCGTGCACAAAGGAGGGAAACCCAAAAAGCCCTCACAAACGGTAATGATGGTTCGTGCTAGCCCAAACGAAAAGTTGACCAGTGAAAGGGCAGTGGTACAGTTGGGAAAGGTAGATGACAAGCCATTTGTGGTAGTGAGGAAAGGTTCGTCTGTTGCTGCGAAGAAGCCAGAGTCAGTCGGGGTAGTGCTTCCGGGAGTATCAAGCACATCAGTGTTGGTAGTGAAGGGGGCCCGCGTAGAACCAGTTGTTATCAGGCCAGTGATGCAGTTGCCGATAACAAGTGAGAAAGCAGTGCCATGGAGCTACAGTCAAATGACAGTGATGCATAAGGGGAAGGAAGTTGTGGAAGAAATATGCGAGGCCCGGGGCTTAACCCGTTCAAGAAGGTGTTTTGCTCCCGCGGAATTAAGAAGGATCAATCCTGTAACAATAAAAAAGCTAGTAACGGAGGAAGAAGCAGAAGAGTTTTTGAAGAAGATGAAGGCCCAGGACTACTCAATTATAGAGCAGTTGAGAAAAATCCCAGCCCAGATTTCATTGTTATCCTTGTTGATCCATTCAAGCGATCATTGTCAGGCCTTAATGAAGATTCTGAACGAAGCCCATGTCCCGGACAAGCTCTCAGTGAACAATTTGGAGAAAATAGTGCACAAGATCTTCGAAGTAAACCGAGTAACATTCTCTCACGATGAGTTACCGGTAGAGGGTACAGAACACAATAGGGCACTCTACTTGACGGTAAAATGCGAAGACTCGGTGGTCACTCGAGTACTAATTGATAATGGATCAAGTGCAAATATCTGTCCTTTGGCCACTCTGAACAAACTAAAGGTTGCTGATGATAGGATCCACAAGAACAACGTCTGCGCCCAAGGTTTTGATGAAAGCGGTACTGACACAGTGGGTGATATAGTACTGGAATTAACCATTGGTCCAGTCGAGTTCACCATGGAATTTCAAGTGATAGATGTGGCGGTGTCGTACAATCTTTTGTTGGGACGACCCTGGATCCAAGCAGCTAAAACAGTACCTTCTACGCTGCATCAAATGGTCAAATTTGAATGGGATAGACAAGAGATTGTGGTACACGGGGATGACGGTACACATGCCGTCAGTGATACTATTGTGCCCTTCATAGAAACCGACGAGGACAAGGGCCCATAGGTTTATCAGGTTTTTGACGCAGTCTGAGTAGACAAGATTCCCGAGGGTGGGGGCCTTCCACTTCCCAGGATCACAGCTGCAGCCTTCATGATAGCCTCAAAGATGTTGAACATCGGGTTTGTACCAGGAAAAGGTTTGGGGATTGATCTGTAGGGAATGGTCTGGCCAGTTTCTTTGCCCAAGAACCTGGATACTTTTGGGTTGGGGTTCAAGCCTACCGCAGCGGATGTAAAGCGGGCCCACAAGATGAAGAAAAGAGTCTGGGTCCTTCCTAAGCCAGTCCCACGACTGTCCAGATCATTTGTCAAAGCAGGGTGTAGAAAGTTACCAGTCCCGGAAGTTCTTGGACCCTTGATCGGGCCGGATGGAGATTTGAATGAGGGCTTTGAGAGAATGTTCGCAGATGTCAACATGATAGAGGCTAGAGAGGGTTCCAGTAAGGCAGAAATATAGTTTGTTGGGCCTAGGGCCAATGTCAAAAATTGGACAGCTACTCCTCTTCCTACTTGGAGGGAGTCCTGGTAGTTGGCTCTGATTTTCCTTTTTGTTTTCTGGATTATTCCAGGGTTGTAATCTGGATTCCCTTTTATTATTAGTATTGCTCAACAAAGTGTGAAACCTTGTTATGCCATGATTCAATAAAATGAGAAGTTTCTTTTTCATTCCTTATTTTATTTTTATTTTTAATTTTTGTTTCCTTCTTTTCTTTTTTCTGAACAGTTCTTTTCATATTGGTCTTAACGACATGGCATGCACAACGGATCTTCAACCTAGTCTAAAAGATCAATCTGATTCCGAATTAACCATACAAGAGGTCGATTATGATAATGAATCGGAATACGATGAGGATGAAGCCTTCGAGGAGATAAACAGGGAGTTAAGACAGATTGAAGAAAAATCCAGGCCCAAATTAAATGACACAGAAGACATCAATTTAGGGGATGCCGGTGATATCAGAGAAACTAAAATAAGCATCCACATTGCACCAAATATCAGGGAGGAATTGATCAAAACACTTATTGAATTCAAAGATGTATTTGCCTGGTCATATGATGACATGCCGGGGTTAAGCACGGATTTAGTGGTCCATAAATTGCCCACCGACCCGGTATGCCCTCCCGTCAAGCAGAAATTGAGAAAGTTCAAGACGGATATGAGTGTGAAGATTAAAGAGGAAGTAACCAAGCAGTTGCAAGCAAAGGTTATCCATGTCACTCGATATCCTGATTGGTTGGCTAATGTGGTGCCGGTGCCGCAGAAAGATGGGAAAATTAGGGTGTGTGTCGATTACCGCAATCTAAATAGGGCAAGCCCAAAAGACAACTTTCTTTTACCCAATATCCATATCTTGATCGACAATTGTGCCGGGCGTGAGCTCGGATCTTTTGTAGATTGCTATGTTGGGTATCATCAGATTCTGATGGATGAAGAAGATGCGGAAAAGACGGCCTTCATTACGCCGTGGGGAACTTATTGCTACTGGGTGATGCCATTTGGTTTGAAGAATGCTGGGGCAATGTACATGAGAGCAATGACTACTGTGTTTCATGACATGATCCACAAGGAAATCGAGGTGTACAGAGACGATGTCATCATAAAGTCTAAGCATCAGGAAAACCATGTAGCAGACCTAAGGAAGTTTTTCCAAAGACTTCGAAGGTATGATATTACGCTCAACCCAACTAAATGTGCCTTTAGTGTTCCGTCTGGAAAGCTGTTGAGATTCATCGTTAGTCAGCGAGGTATTGAACTGGACCCATCAAAGATCAAATCTATCCAAAATTTGCCACCGCCGAAGAACAAGACAAAAGTAATGAGTCTGTTGGGAAGGTTGAACTACATCAGCAGATTTATTGCATAACTCACAGCAACCTGTGAACCCATTTTTCGGTTACTGAAGAAAGATGCTGCGATAGAATGGACGGCAGAATGTCAGGAGGCATTTGACCAGATCAAAGGATATTTATCAAATCCACCTGTGTTGGTTCCACCTGAACCAGGGAGACCATTAATCCTTTATCTAACGGTCCTAGAGAATTCGTTTGGTTGCATGTTGGGGCAACACGATATTACAGGGAGGAAGGAGCAAACCATCTATTATCTCAGCAAGAAGTTTACAGTATACGAGGTTAAATACACTCAACTCGAGAAGACATGTTGCGCCCTAACTTGGGTGGCTAAAAAATTGAAGCACTATTTGTCCTCATATACTACTTATCTCATTTCCCGCTTGGATCCACTAAAGTATATTTTCCAGAAGCCTATGCCTACAAGGAGGTTAGCAAAATGGCAAATTTTACTCATGGAGTTTGACATCGTCTATGTGACGAGGACGGCCATGAAAGCCCAAGCGCTGGCCGATCACTTGGCTGAGAATCCTGTTGATGAAGAATACGAGCCGTTGAGGACGTATTTTCCTGACGAGGAAGTAATGCATATAGATGAGTTGGAATTACCTGAGGAACCAGGTTGGAAGCTTTTCTTTGATGGAGTCGCAAATGCGAAGGGAGTTGGAATAGGAGCGGTACTTATTTCTGAAACAGGACGTCATTATCCTGTTACAGCTCAGCTGCGATTCTATTTTACCAACAACATGGCTGAGTATGAGGCATGCATTTTGGGTCTGCGACTAGCTGCAGACATGGATGTCCAGGACGTTTTGGTCTTGGGAGACTCGGACCTCCTGGTGCATCAGATTCAGGGTGAATGGGAAACACGGGATTTGAAACTCATACCATATCGACAATGTTTGCACGATCTGAGCAAGCGATTTCGATCAGTGGAGTTCAGACACATTCCGAGAGTTCACAATGAGGTTGCCGATGCATTGGCCACTTTAGCATCGATGTTGCACCACCCAGACAAAATTCATGTTGACCCGTTGTACATCCAGGTTCGTGATCAGCATGCTTATTACAACATGATAGAGGAAGAAGTGGATGGCGAGCCATGGTTTTATGATGTAAAGGAGTACCTCAGGATAGGGATATACCCGAAGCAGGCCACCGGAGATCAAAAAAGAGCCATTCGGCGATTGTCAAGTGGATTCTTCCTCAGTGGAGGAGTGTTGTACAAAAGAACCCCAGATTTGGGATTGCTGAGATGTATAGATTCCAGTCAAGCCACGACAGTTATGATAGAGGTACATGCTGGAGTTTGTGGCCCACATATGAGCGGATATGTATTGGCGAAGAAGATTCTTCGAGCAGGGTATTATTGGCTCACTATGGAGCATGATTGTATCAATTTCGTGCGGAAATACCATCAATGTCAGATACACGGAGAATTGATTCATTCTCCGCCGACAGAATTGCATACAATGTCAGCGCCCTGGCCATTTGTTGCATGGGGCATGGATGTCATTGGACCTATTGAGCCGGCAGCTACCAACGGTCATAGGTTCATTCTGGTAACCATCGACTATTTTACTAAGTGGGTTGAAGCTAAAACTTTCAAGTCGGTAACCAAGAAGGCAGTAGTGGATTTTGTTCACTCCCATATCATCTGTAGATTTGGGGTCCCAAAAGTGATCATCACGGATAATGGTGCTAATCTTAACAGTAATTTGATGAAAGAGGTATGTCAACAGTTTAAGATTACACACCATAATTCCACACCATATCATCCCAAGGCAAATGGAGCAGTTGAAGTAGCCAACAAGAACATCAAGAAGATACTGAGGAAGATGGTAGAAGGGTCCAGACAATGGCATGAGAAATTACCATTTGCATTGTTGGGTTATCGCACTACTGTTCGGACTTCAGTAGGGGCCACTCCCTATTTGTTGGTGTATGGAACCGAAGCAGTAATACCGGCGGAAATCGAAATTCCATCCCTTCGGATTGTCGCTGAAGTTGAGATTGATGATGACGAGTGGGTCAAAACCCGTTTGGAGCAGTTGAGCTTGATTGATGAAAAGAGACTGGCAGTTGTGTGTCATGGCCAGTTATATCAAAAGAGAATGGCAAGAGCATACAACAAAAAGGTACGTCCCCGGAAGTTTGAAGTGGGCCAGCAAGTGTTGAAACGCATCCTCCCACATCAGGCTGAGGCAAAGGGCAAGTTCGCCCCGAATTGGCAAGGGCCATTCATTGTAACCAGAGTATTATCCAATGGCGCTTTATGTTTCACAGATATCGACGGGAAATGCATCGACATGGCTATCAATTATGACACAGTTAAGAGATATTATATATGATTTCTTTTGATTGTAATTGTTGTCTGTGGTTGGCATTTATCGGAGAATGAAATGACGGAGGCAATTCTTTCTTCTATCCAAACACTTTATCTTTTGCTTCCCCTTTTGAGCCTTATTCATTCTTTCATATCCCTCTTTTGGAATCAGTAATTAAAATGAAAGAAAAGAACAATGATAATAAAGACAAAAGAAAAATCACAAGAAAAGCAAAGGAATTGGGAACTACGTTTGACCTGATTCCTCAAAGAAGGATACTTAGGTGCCTCACGGCTCGGTCATAGTGTAACAAAAAATAAAAATCCCCCAAGCAAGAAAAACTGGGGCAGAAGTTTGTGTTTATAATTTTGGGAAAGAAACTTGATTCCAAGAGTTGTAATGTTTTACCCATCAAAAATTATTTTGAACCTCTTGTTACCCCTTTTCTTTTAACCATACACAAAAACCCATATTGATGTCCAAAAAGACCTCCCGATCAGTATCCGAGAAGTGCTAAATCAATGCAAATGGAAGTCGGGAATAACACTTTGATCCCCAGCAAAAGAAGAAGATCATAAGCTGGAAATGAATTGATAGCCGAAAGAATCCCCAACAGAGAGAGTCATATCGGTAGCACACTGATCCCCAGCTGAAAAATAAAATAAAATGAGAGAGTCTTATCGGTGAAAACCTTTACAGGCACTGTAAGGCGGCGGGAGTTGAGAGAAATGAGAGAGTCTTATTAGTGAAAACCCCTCGAAGGGTACTATGAGGTGACAAGACAAGATTGGCGGAAAGGATCCGCATTTGGCAAGGAGCTGAGTGCCTGTTTATCCCCAGCAACATGAGGTCGTTCGAAAGGTTGATTGATACAAATAGACTGGGTTGATTAATCCGGAATGTGCGACATGATCGTTGGGATCGGTTATATCATTCAGATAAGTTTCTTTTCTTTCCTTTTCCCTAGAATTTGTTCAGAAAGACTTCTTCTTTTTCTATTTTTTGAGATCATCACTTTTTCATTTATTGGTTTAAAGACTTTACTTCCCCGGCAGCTGTTTTTGAAAAGGATTTTTAGAGTTTACTACCAGTCGCCAAAATAATGCAAAACAAAATGCAAATAGGACAGGCCCAAAAGATAAGGCGGCAAAGCGAAAAGAGGTTGGTCTCAAAAACAAATGATGAATGGGTCTAGACCCCAAGAGGACCAAATTTCCAAGGGAAGTTGGAGAAAATGGAAAAGCAACAATTAAAAGGTTCTGAGGATCCCCAGCAGACTTGCAAGACACAGGGACAACTCCAACAGATTCTCGACCAAGCTCCACAATGGTCAGATAACACAGAGCGGGGAAGGAAGAGAAGAGAAGAACCATCCCCAGCAAGAATATCAACCCCAACAAGTTTTATAGAAAAGCAAGGAAGAGAAAAGAAGAACCATCCCCAGCAGAAAGGGCACGACAACTCGCCCCGTTTTAAACTAACAAATTTTTCTTTGATTTGAAGCAGGAAAAGGGAATATTACTGACAACAGAAAGACAGGGTCACAAAGAAGATTATCAAACTGGGGCAGAAAATTTTCGTTCATTTTGAAATTTTTCGAGAAGTCTAACACAGGTTTGGGAAAAAGCGATATCCCCAGCAGTTTTTCGGGAGAAGGCAAAACAAGCTTTAAAGAAAGCAATGTCAGGAGGAAGGCAGCACGAGTTTTAAGGGAGATAGTCTTCGAAGGAAGAATATAAACAGAGAAACGGTTTTCAGAGGAATGAAACATCAGTCTTAAGGGAAGTAGTCTTTGGAGGAGTAAGATAACACATTTTTTAGAAATGTTATCCCCAGCAGTTCGTATAGAAGACAGTACAAGTTTTGAGGGAAGTAGTTTGAAGAAAGATAATTCAGGACAAAAGGAAAAGGGTTGATAGCATCCCCAGCAGGAGTAGCGCAACCAACCACCATGTTTAAACTCACAAGTTTCCTTTGTTTGAAACAGGGATGGAAGCTAGGTTCATATCAAAGCTAGGAAGGGTGAATTTTTTAGGTGTAGTGCCCCAATTCTGCTTGCGCAAAAGGCTTTTGAGACGATCACACGTCACCGCTAGGAAAATCATTTCCTAGGCTAGGTCTTTCAAGTTTATTTTACTCCTAGGAGACGCATTTCCTCCTAAGTTTATTTGTCCCATAGGAGACGCATTTCCTCCTAAGTTATTTTACCCATAGGAGACGCATTTCCTCCTAAGTTTGTTTTACCCATAGGAGACGCATTTCCTCCTAAGTTTATTCTTACCCCTAGGAGAGGCATTTCCTCCTATGTTTGTTTTACCCATAGGAGATGCATTTCCTCCTAAGTTTATTTTTACCCATAGGAGAGGCATTTCCTCCTAAGTTTATTTTTACCCATAGGACACGCATTTCCTCCTAAGTTTGTTTTACCCATAGGAGACGCATTTCCTCCTAAGTTTATTTTTACCCATAGGAGAGGCATTTCCTCCTAAGTTTATTTTTACCCATAGGAGACGCATTTCCTCCTAAGTTTTGTTTTACCCATAGGAGACACATTTCCTCCTAAGTTTATTCCTACCCATGGGAGAGGCATTTCCTCCTAAATTTATTTTTACCCATAGGAGATGCATTTTCTCCTAAGTTTATTTTTACCCATAGGAGAGGCATTTCCTCCTAGGTTTGTTTTACCCATAGGAGAGGCATTTCCTCTTAGGTTTATTTTTACCCATAGGAGAGGCATTTCCTCCTAAGTTTATTTTTACCCATAGGAGACGTATTTCCTCCTAAGTTTATTTTTACCCATAGGAGACGCATCTCCTCCTAAGTTTATTTTTACCCATAGGAGACGCATTTCCTCCTAAGTTTGTTTTACCCATAGGAGACGCATTTCCTCCTAAATTTGTTTTTACCTATAGGAGAGGCATTTCCTCCTAAGCTTATTTTACCCATAGGAGATGCATTTTCTCCTAAGTTTGTTTTTACCCATAGGAGATGTATTTCCTCCTAAGTTTATTTTTTACCCATAGGAGACGCATTTCCTAAGTCAATAGTTCAGTCATGGGAGACACACTTCCTAGTTTTAGTCACTAAAGTTTTCACCCATAGGAAACGCACTTCCTAGTCTTGACCATTTAAATTCATCTTTAGGAGACACACTTCTTAAGTTTGCCTCATTCAGGTTTCAGGATAGCAGACGCATCTGCTAGTCAGAGCCTTGGTTTTACTGGTAGGAGACACACATCCTAGTCTATTCTTTAGTTTAATCTTATCATTGCATCAATAGTAGAAGCGGTTTACAATTTGGCCAACAACTCACAAATATTCCTAATGCAAATTGGGGCAAATTTTTTTTTTGTTTTTGTTTACTTTGGTTGCAGGAGCCCACCTGGAGGACAAAGGAATACATTTCAGTCTTTGCATTTTAAGTATTGAAGTTGGGAGTCCGCCCATATAATAGAGGAATACATTCAAGTTGGAAGTCAGGAGCCCGCCTGTATAATAGAGGAATGCATTTCAAGATCAAGTCAGAAGCCAGCAATGCGGAGGGTTACAACAAAAAATACCCGCAGTATGAATCCCAACGGAAATCCGAAGGAAGACCACAAGTCGAGCCGAAATAGAGAAACAGCAGAGGAAACACAAATCAACGAGACATCAAGGCAACGAGAGACACAAGAGCAAGACTGAAGATCTAAATAAGATTTTGTAATGCATAGACTATAGTTTAGTCTAGCTTCTTGTTTTCTTTCAGCATGGTGTAATAAGGAGGTCAGTAAGTAGAGGCAGCAGCAGCAACAACAGTAACAGTAAATCCACAGCCCCATGGTAGTCCCAGCTACCAAAACTTTCCGAACTACATTGACCTGATTCCCTTTTAGCCAGGGATATGCAGGAAACCTTTGAAGCAGAGGTTCGGTCATATCTTTCAAAAATGCTTCACACGGAGTAGCCTAACGGGCAAAAATTGCTCATATACGCTTGCTTTATCTTTGCACGAAAACCCTTCGTGTTTCCGGACAAAGAGGGGCAGTTGTGAGCATGTGATTTTTGCCCTACGAGGACTACTCCAAAAAAATTCAAAATAAAATAGTTTTGTGTTGTCCGTGATTTATTCATATTTGTCTGTGCATGTTTATTTCTACTTTAATTAAGAAAAATACAAAAATATGTGTCGCATGTGCATTTACGATTTAATTGTGCATTTAGGAATTAATTAAACCTTAATTTGGTTTTAAAAGGAAAATCACAAAAATATGCATTTTTATGCTATTTGTTGTCATTGTGTGATTTTATTTTAATGTTCTAAATTGTGTGTTAATTGTTGTTATGTGTTAGTTAATAGTTTAATTTTTTGTTCCACATTTTTAGGAATTTTGTTAATTGTTAAATTAGAAGAAGGAAAAGAAAAGGTTGAAAATTAAGGGAAATTCAGATTGGGCTCATGTCAAACCGAAGAAAATCAGGCCCAAAGCTATACATTGACCCAGTCCATGACCCAGCCTCTCAGACGAAAGAAACGACGTCGTTTCAGGAGCTTTGATATGAGCCGTTCATCTCTCTTGATCCAACAGTCTCAAACACGCCTCATAGCTCGACCCATTCCCATTTGAGACCGACCCAGTCTCACAATTAAACCACACGACGTCGTTCCCATTGACGAAAAGATCCTGGCCATTGATCTCACTAGATCCAACGGCCAGGATCAAACCACCCACCCCGTATATAACTCCTCATCTCTCTACCCAGCCCCCCCAAGCCAGACCCCCCCTCACTTCTTCGTCTCTGAGCTTCAGAGACCAAATGTTACCTCCGCCTCTCACCACCGTACTCTGCCCACCGGAAATCGCCTCACGGCGGTTCCGGTGGTCCAAACGACCCTAAAATTACACCATAGCTTCCCCATGACTTCTTCTTTCCAAATCCCTTATCTGTTTAGTTCGAATCTCAACCGAGCTCTTCGAATCTTCAATCGAAGAAACGACCTAAAACCTCACCTCCTCCTGACCACCCTCATCACGAATTCGTTAACCGTTTGCTTCGAATCAACCCCTAGCTTCTCGAATCTTCAATCTAAGATTTGAGCAAAACCTAAACCTACCCCAACTTACCCCAAACTCATACCACGGAACCCCCTGACATCCATCATGCCATAAACACCATTGGTTCCTTTCGAATATAACCAGAAACCTTCAAGCCCCTAATCGACTGTATGAACCCTAGAAATCTAGAACCTTGGGGTCTGTCCAATTAAACAAAGGGTTGGGGTCTAATAGACCTTAATCGAGGTGTTCTCAGTTGAGAACACTTCGATTAAAGTCCGTTCGACTCAAATGGTCGAGTCCGGTTCGAGCCTGGGTCATTTTGTTTTTGAGCTTCCAAGATAAGTTTTTCTTTCCCTTCTGTCCTTGTTTGAGTTCTATTTGTGTTTGTCTGCATGTCTAGTTGATTTGTTTGATTTTTCTGTTATTTTTCTTTCAATTTTCTCCGGCTTCATAAGACCTTTTGTTTGGTTCAAATTAGCTTCTGTTTGTTTGTTGTTCATTGTTATTGTGAGTTGTGTGTCCATCATGTTTAGAGTCGTAGAATAGTTTAGTTCATATCAAGGTTCCCTGGTAAAATCACTAAAGCTAATTTGGTAACCCGCTTGAGATATTTTGGTTATTGATTGTTAGCTATCTATTGTAGCTCATATAGTCAACTAAATGAATGTCGTCAATTGAATTCACTAAAAGAAACTAGGGAACCACGAATTGTTCATTCCAGTGTTTGTCATTTCTGCCTCTTTTCTGTTCTTATGTGATTGAGTTGAAGTTGTTGAACATATCCAATTGCTTCTTTGAACCAAACTGGCTCGCTCATTTTAATGCCACATGAACCTCATTCCCTCATCCCTTCTGCCTGAAATCAGTTTGTATGTTTGGATAGGATTGAATAGGTCACAGTTATATAATTTGATAGTTAGTAATCAAAAATTAGTTGAATTTAGAGGGGTTTATATACTGACTATTAAGAGTTAGGGCATAACAGTAATCTTCAGGGGGTTAAGGGTAATTTTGGCATTTGACAGAGTTTTGGAATTAATTTAAGAACATGTCAAGTGGTAATAGATAACATTAGTATAATTGTCAGTGGGGAACCAGACAACAAGCATGGGAATTAAATGAATACTATAAGCCCCCATAACTATTGATTAAAACAAGGGAACAAGTGTGGGGAACCAAATAGTTTGCATCAAGAAAAGACACTTAGGCATGGGAAGTTAAGGGGTATGGGCAGAGTTAAGGTCTGAAGGGATCAAGGCAGCCTTGTGCTTACCTAATTTGCCTATAAATAGGCTCATTTAGAACAAAGTAAGGGAGAGACTGGACACTAAGATTTCAGAATTTAAAAAGCAAAAAAACCGTGTTGGTTTTGAATCTTCATAAGTCAGAGGATATTGAGTGTGAGATAGGCTGGAATTTGAATCGAAAAGTCCAGAGTTAGAGATCTGTGGTTCTAGGCTGCTTTCTTACAGTTATTTTCAGCATATTGAGAGATAGAAACTGAAAAAGAGAGGTCTTTTCTTTACTGCTGAATACAATACTGTTATAGCTTCATTGGCCTGTCGATTGTTCGATATTGCTGGGTTTTTCAAACTGGTTTTGCTGGGTCTGCTACTTGGGTGACCTGTTACTGTTTCATTGAGTGTCCTGGGTTTCTGTTTGGCTTTAAAAATCTGTCACTGGGTCCTTGTTGCTGTTAATTGCTGGTTGTTATTATTGCTGTTGTTGTGTATGCTACTGCTGCACTGATCACTCCTCTTCTTCTTTTGCTTTCCAATATCAGGTACACAACTGATCCATTGGTTCAATGTAAGCTGAAATTTGAAGCATGAATGAAAAATGAAGAGTTGAAGTTGTTTTGAATACCTTTTAGTTGTATATTGAACATTCAGCGGTATACATATAATAGTTCATGTCTTCTACTAGAATCATGTAGGTGTGGGCTATGTATAACTGAACAATGTTTTGTAGTAGTTTAGTTGTAAACTTCCTCCCTTGTATGCTTAGTTAAAATGGATTGATGTTGTAAAAAACATATTCTGTTATTTCAGTATTATTTGTTAAATTGCATATCTCAAAAGCCTGTTAGGCCTCTTAGACTATTTCTAAATACTTAATAGTTACCTCATGGAACAAAAGGCTTGTTTTGAAACTTATAGGAACATTGTTTAATTAGATAGCACGGGTTCACATTTCAGCCCCTTGTAAATGTCAAACATATATAAAATAAGTTAATTAGGCCCAGTTTCACGCCATGCACATTGGGCCTGGGCCCATAACTGTCAAACGGACTGCTCTTACTACGTTCATTTTAGATTTAACGAATCATGTTTGAAACTTAACTATAATAACTCGTAAGTATGTAAATAAAGTAGGACCTTTTCTTCATTTATTTTAGAGACAAACGAAATAGAAAACATAGTCATTATAGGACGACCTTTAAAATAAAATGAGGCGCGCCTCGCCAAATAAATTACAAATCGTGGGGCCCTCAATAAACGTATACAATAATTGGTTAGACTTCGGAGTTGGCCGTTTAGCGAATTTTCACGGTCTCTTCCTAAAATAACAATACGTTAGTCTCTTTAGGACGCGCCTTAATTAATCTTACCTTCTTAAATACGGGTGTGCATTTATGTAACCCAAATTCAAATCCCAACGAAGTCGAAATGCGTCGACCAATCACGAGTACATTGATTGTGACGTGGTTCGAAATGCATTTCCATGATGTTGCAATTCTTTAAAACAAAATAACAAATGAGACGAGCCTCGCCAAACAAAAAAATGCACAAGCTGCGGGGCCCTCTATACGTGTTTGCGAAGTTGCTTAGACTCTGGGACGGGCCGTTTAGCAAAATTTCACGGCCTCGCCCAAAATAACACTACGCTAGTCGCTTAGGGCGCGTCTTTATTAAAATTATTTCCTTAAATACGTGTGTGCATTTATGTGACCCAAATCCAAATCTTAACGGAGTCGAGACGTGTCGATAGCCTTGGGTATATTGATTGTGACGAGGTTCGAGATACGTTTTCACGATGTTGCAATTCTTTGTAAAAATAACAACAATAATAATAAAAGCGATAAAAGAATCCTAATTTGCACTAAGTACATAATTGTAAAAATCAGATAAATAAGCCGAATATAACAGTTGAGCGACCGTGCTAGAACCACGGAACTCGGGAATGCCTAACACCTTCTCCCGGGTTAACAAAATTCTTTATCCGAATTTCTGGTACGCAAACTGTAATACAGAGTCATTCTTTTCCTCGATTCGGGATTAAACCGGTGACTTGGGACACCCTAAATCTCCCAAGTGGTGACTCTGAAAAATAAGTGAACAAATCCCGTTCGATTGTCCTTTAATTGGAAAAACTCTCTCTGCGCTCCTGCGGGCGCGGGCCAAAAGGAGGTGTGACAATAATAAATAAATTTAACAAGATTGTTGCAAGGAGATTAAAATTAATTATCTATTCTTTTGTATATTTGGTTGATGATACTAAGGATATATACTAACTATAAGACCATGAGTCGATTAAGACTTTAGTATTTTAATTTTAAATAAATTAACATTTAAATTTAAAGTTTTAGTATGAATTTTCACTCTATATTTTAAAGATTTTTTGATCTCATATAATCGAAAATTTATTTTATTCTAGAAAAAAAAGTTAATTACTTCACCATATATTAAAAGCAGTAAGAAAAAAATATATATCAGAAAATACTGAATTAAAACAATACCTTAATTTACTATAATGCATATTTCCTTCAACTAGATGAATGACTTTTTTTGGGTTAAAAAAAAGTTTGTTACATAATTTGACTTTAAGAAAAATAGAAATTAGGTATGAAATTCGTCTCATAGCTAATGGAAATTTTCTTTTGATAATCTGTCACTAATCCACAGCTAAAGTTTACTTAGAAATTAATATTTACTGTTTAGCTACATAATTTATTTGTCGTAATTTTTTTAGTTGCTCTGTCTAGAATACATATTACCTAGACAATTATTTTTATTTTAAGTTAAAACAAAAGAAGGATAAATGATAGATCACTAAGTTATCAAAATTATCTTGATTGTTTTCATGCTTAGCTAGGTCATCTTCTATTTTGTTGACTAAATAAGATCAATATTCATCATTTTCAAGAACTTATATTTTTAAAATTTATATTATAACTCATACATATTATTTAATAATATTTATATAATTTTAAAATATATATACTTATTGATATAGGATACACGCGCATTGCGCGTATCCTAAAACTAGATTTCAATATGATCAAACATTATTATTAAGAAAATTCCCTTAAGAATAATAATTATTCTCTTTAATGTTAAGAATAAATAATTAAATCCTAATTTACCAGAAAAGTCTTTGATTTTACTAATGTGTAGAAAATCCAAGTCATTCTTTTTAAAATTCATCATATAAATTGGTTATAGGTAATTGTTAAAAATACAAATGTTATACAATAACATGAAGCATTAGAGACAAAATATATTCTCAGTGAGTTGTCATTACTTATTTTTCTTTCTTTCGATATTCATTTAAACAAATGACAACTCTTTATATTTTTCTACGTACAAAGTTACTTATTATAAACTATTATCTTAATGTAGGCATTTTAAAACTCAGTATTTGATAATTTCATTTATTTGTTCTTCTTGTACATATATTTTATTGATTGATGCTAAGCATTGACGCGAAATACACGTGCAACGCACGTACACTAAAGCTAGTATCTATATCTCTCTCTCTCTCTCTCTCTATATATATATATATATATATATATATATATATATATATATAAAGTAGGGAATGAGAGAGTTGATGTGACACTCTCTACATCCAGGATCTCTATTTATCTTTTATCTCAATTTTTTGCTTTTTTTTCCACTTTTTAATTTTGAGATATTTTAAAAAGTCCAAAAGTCACCTAATTAACTATCTACATAATTGCACCTTTTAAGACTACTAAAACCTTAAGCGTTACAACTGACAACTTCTCAAAATTCATTCATCTTCTTCGTTTGCCTTCTTCTCTATTTTTTCTATTCTTCCGTCCACATATATTATTTATGATTGCAGAGTTAATGTTTTGTCGCCGGAAGAGACGTATGCAACCAAATCTATGCTTTTTCTAAAATTTACTTTTGCTTTGAGTTTGTTTTTGTTCCTCCGTTTATTTTTTCTTTTGGCCTATAGCCAATCAGTTTTTTATCAATCTTTTATGTCAAAACGTTTTTTACATACTAAAAATTTCATCATCTTTCTCGTGCAGATTCAAGAGAAAACATTAAAATCCAATGATGATTTAGCTTTAGAAAATAATATTACTTCCGATGTTTTTGTTTTTGTTATCTTTTAGTGCTTAACTCTATATTTTTTTCTTTTTTTTTTGGTCAGTACTGTTTTGCCGTAAGCATAAAGTTTAATGCCTTTTTTTGTACCAAATATTGTTGTGTTGTAATTGGCATTTGATATACACGTAGTAAGAATAATTTGAAGTGATGTGTGGACACCTAATTTTTACACTATTTTAACACCTCCTAAAGTCATTAGTGTTTTGTTATTTTAATTATTTTTCTTAATTTTTATGTCTTTATTTGCATATTTTCTATCATAAAAAATATCAAAAAATAATTCTCTTTTATTTGTACATTTTAGGAATTAACTAACTATTCAATTGGTGAATTAACCTATTTAATTGGTCATTTGAATAAGTTATTTAATTAATTTATTTGTTTGTGTAAATTTAGTTTAATAAATAGCATTAAGGAAGAAATTGGGCCAAATTTGAAAGAGAAATGTGGCCAAGAGTGCAAGACAAGGGGGCTGTCATGGGAAAATTTAAAACGACGTAGTTTCAAGACAAAACTACGTCGTTTTAGTTAAGTGAATCAAAATCCATCATGGCCATTCATTTCATCTTAATCTAATGGTCCAAATTTATCCTTAACCAAAATATAAAAAGCCTAAAATCAGATTTTTGGCCCTCATTTACACACCCAACCCAAACATTAGCCCCCTTTCTTCTCTCCCCACTCTCTGTCGCTGCCGCCCTTCACCATGGCGGCGGCGCGGTCCTCCGGCGGCCAAACGCCCTCCATCCAACATCATCCTCTTCTCCTCTTCTTTCTCTACACGGATCCAAGCCTCATATCCTCCAAAACTCCACTAATCTCCATAAATCTAAGAAAATCCGAAACCCTAGCCGCAGATTTTTTCATAAATTCGAGAATATTGAGCCCTTTTATCCACTTAATTTTTACATACATAGATAGAGCTCAACAAGGGCTACCATTTGGCATTGGTCTTAACCCGAAATTCCGGCGATCGGAATTCCGGCGACCCCCGCTGCTATCCACCACCACGCCTCTGTCTTCGCCTATCTCGTTGACTCAAAGCACGAGTTTCTCATTGCTGATATCGTGACTGATTGCTGGCTCGCCGAAAATCACGGTTACGATTCACTAATTAGAAAATCGTGCTCGAAGTTCATATTGTTATCAAGTTGGCATCCCACAACTGTTTCGGTCACTTAGATTGTAAAATGGTAAAAATCCTAATCATTTTCCTCGCCATTGTTTTTTTTTTCCTTTATGATTGTTTGTAGGATTTTAGTATAGTTACAGGTTTGTTAGTGATTGTCTAATTTAATTTAATTTTTGATTTTGTACTTGTTTAAGCTGGTTAGTTTTAATGTTCTCATTATCTAATACATAATTTCTTTTTGGCCTTAATCGTTAAGTTATGTCCCTTCTCGTTGGTTTTAGTTTAGTCGTCGTGTGTTGTAATTGAGTGATGTCTCTGGAAGTTAACTGAAATTTCAATGTTCGGACTGTAACTGAAATCCCAATCTCTGCCCCTTTTTGTTCTGTTTTGCTTATGATTAACTTAGCATCTAGTTAATTTAGGTTTTGTTTCGTGTTATTATTTAGTGCAATATTATTTCTTATTTTAGTGCTTAGTTAGCATTTAGTTGGGCGTAGTTTAATTTCTGCATTATAGTGAAATTGATTGTTAAAGTTTATTTTTGAACTTTCTGCTTTTGTGATTGCTAAATCAGTGTAGAGCGATATAAATGAATAGAGCTGAAGGGTAGTAAAAGGTAAATGATAAAGTAGGGTACATGTTTGGTTTACTTTTTACTGTTTGTAGACTATTTGGAGTACAATACTCCAAACATTGTTCATAGTTGGTAAAAGTTTGTCCTTTGGACAGATTTTTGACCAAACAATCCGTCCTTTGAATAGTTTGGACATATTTTTGGTGGAAAATCTGTCCAAAGGACAGATTGGTAACAATAATTCAAGGTCTTCCCTCTCCTATAAAGAGAGGGTCTTTCTTTTACTTTAGGGGGGAAAAAAGAATCAGAGAGCATTTTACTAAGTTTTCAGCACTTACAATAGGTTTTAGGTAAGAAAAGCATCAAGAGTCTTGGTTTCCTTTGTTTGTTTTGGTCTAAAACACATGGGTGATTCTCTGGATTAACTTTTGAGTTCACTTCTGGTGTTGAATTTGTTGCTGATCGTGCTGCTATTTGTTATCATTTGTTGCGTTTGGTTAAGGATTTATCCGGGTTTTGCACTGCTGTCTTTTCTATATTCTGTTGCAACATAAGGTAGCTTTCAAGCTTTGTAATGCAAATCTTTGAATGGAAATTGTGATGTTTTGAATATGCTCAACTGTTGGATTGTTTAAGATTGTTTGTTCATGGTTAGTAAGCATGTAAAAGTGTTTTACTTTTCACTTCATAAAGATTGTTAAAGACTTGCATTAGGAAAAAAAGAATGAAACAATAAACTTGTTTAGAAGTTTGTGTAACTCTGTTTCAAATTCAAGGTAGTAATTTATTTTAATCTAAATGCTTTATAGCTTAAAGTGCTATTTTCTATTTGATAAAAAATGTTTCTCCTCCAATGTAGAAATTCATGTCAAAAGTTCTGAGCGTGAGAGTTAACCTTTTCCTTTTTACTGTATATGAAAGCTTTTGTGCAAATTATAGATTCCATTAAAGGTTGATATAAAATTTATATAAATACGTGGTAAAAGTCCTAGTGTATTTTTGAATGTTTCTGAGCTTCAAGATGATTTTATTAGTTTTTTTTTCTTTAGTCTAATTCTCACTTTAAATCTTAAGGAAAATAATATAATCAATCCTAAATGACATAGTTAGTCGTATGTAAAGGGGCCATTGTTGGAATAATATCTTGGATTCAAGCAAAGTTACAAATTAAAGGATATCGGAACCATCAAACCGATAATTTGGTATGCTCGGCCAACCTTAAAATGCCAGCGTTGACAATTTGGTTGCATAGCTTAAGAGCCTATTTGTATGGGATTGTTTTAAGTGACTTTTAAGCGAAAATAGCTTTTAAGCCATAAGTTAGGAATTCTAGCCTTTTGCTTTGGGCTTGTTTTTGTCATTTTAGCTAAAAAATAAATGCTTAAAAGCACTTTTTTTACTTTATGCAAACACTACAAAATGGATTAAAAGCTATTTTTGGCTTAAAAGTACTTAAAACAAGCCACGGGCTCTAAATATTGTCACGTGTGTGAACACCTAATTTTTGACCGCACTCAAATTTTATACTAGTTTAGTGTAAATATTTCTTTTAGGTCTAATCTTAATATTTAAAAAAAAATTATCTTACTTTTAATATGTTTTACTTTATAAAAAAAAGGGGTGCCAAGAAAAGTTAAAATAAAATAAATAATAAACTAACGGAAGAACAAGAATCAGTAAATTAAGAAAGATACAAAATAAATTCCTTTTACCCATGATCTCCTCAACCGCCCCACGATTTCTCCTCCTAACTCCCATTTTTCCACTTTTTCATGTTAGTGACTTTCCCACTTCCTCGTATTAGTGACTTTTCCATTTCCTCATATTAGTGACTTTTCCACTTTCTCATATTAGTGACTTCCCACTTCCTCATGTTAGTGGTCATGTCCCAATCCCCACTTCCTCATGTTAGTGCTCACTCCCTCACGTCTCACATCATGCGCACACATACAATCACTGGCGCACACACACACGATCTTACACAAAAACACAAATACACATCTATATAATACACTTCACAAATAAAAAGAAGAAAAGGAGAGAAAAAAAATAATTCAAGTAAGAAGAAACGAGAGGAGAAGTTCAAAACACAGACGAAAAAAAGGGATGACTTCTTCTTAAAGGAGACAGGGGGTATACACTCGATATACAGTCGCTATACATTCGATATACACTAGAGATACTCTCGATATACACTGGATATACACGGACGACCACTATTTCGTCTTCTACATCCTCACTGTTGGAAACAGATACACACCCACACACAACAAAAGAAAGAACAGAAATTCGTGGACTTCAGTTAGTTCGAGAAACTCCGGCGACCTCCATTAACGTCGACGAAATCGCATTTTTGTCTCTCTCCACTGTTCTCCTCTCATTTTTCAGTTATTTTAGTGACTTTGTTCTACAAAATCAGATCCGGCTGTTTTTTTAAAAAAAAAATCCGACGAGGTTTCGTCGAGGTCTGAGTTCCTGTCATGGCTGCGGTGTCGATTTTGTTTGTGTAATTGCTGAATGCTTTGAGGAATTGAAACTTCATTTTTCAGGTGCAATTCTTACTTCTTCTTATGTTTCTCTAATGGTAATGGTGTGGATTCATTTTGAGTTTATTTTGCAAGTATTATTTTCTATTTGATTTACAACAAAGTAAGGAAACATGATTAATGTGGTTATAAGGAGAAGAAAACGGTACTGCCCGTCATTTTGATAATAGAAAACCATCCAATTTTCAGTTAAGGATTATATTCATTAATTCATATAAAGTAATTGTTAATATATACATTTTGTAATATTGTAATAAGTGTCATTTGGAAGACGTATACATATTGTAATGACACTTATTTGTGACCTTTTTGATTAATGATATACGCATGAGACAAGAACTTTTCCCAACAGAAAGCTCTTTCTTTTCTATAATGTTTAGCATCTTTCCATCCTTCAAGTGCTTTAAGAAGTGCAATATGTGATTTTTACACTGTTTCATCTTCACAAAAGTAATTCTATAATAATCTTCCACGAGTTATGTTTTGATAATTACTTGGACTGGAGGATATATAGTTTTTGTAATTTAGTTAGTCATTGCAGTTGAATTAGCAATTATCGTGATTGTGTACACGTTCGCGTGACATGATCATGATTCTAATAATCAATTCGGAGTATGCCTTCGCGCAACTTCGATCAAACTTTTGTTAATAATAAAAATGGGTTTCCATGGGCTATTAATTAATTTTAGTTTATATAGCTTGAGGTGTGTCATTCACAATTTTATCATTTGTGGCCCCCGTATTAACTTCACGACTTAGATATAAAATGACAAATGTTTGTAGCATGCTTTAGGCATGATTAATAAATAAATCATCATGATTGTGTACACGTTCGCGTGATATAATTATGATTCTAAAATAAATTGAGGTATGTGTTCGCGCAACTTCGGCAAAACTTTCTTAATAATTAATATAGCGTGATTAATTGTTAAAATAAAAACGCAACTTCCTTTAGTTAAAATAAGTGAGGTGTGTCATGCCAAACAAAATTTATAATTCATGGCACTCGTAAGATTAGATTAAGAACTAACACTTATAGAAAATATTTGAGGTGTGCCATAAATAAATTAAATCATCCATGACCCTCACAAATATTGCTTTTAAAAATTTGAACAATCGTAATTTGCTTTAGGCCCGATTTAGATTAGTATTGGGATTATATATACTTTCGCGTAATATGATTGCAAATTTAACTCTTAAAAGACTCGAGGGATGCGTTCGCATACCTTCAACCAAATTTTCCTAATGAATCAATGAAGCGTTATTAATTGTGGACACGTTCGCGTGACATGATTTTTGACGTGCCAAAGGAAAAGAGTATACGTACGCGTAACTCAATTCTTTAATTACGAATAAATCAAGTGATTTAAATGCGGTAAAAAGATAATTGCACATAGGTTCTAAAATAAGTAATTAGACAATTTAAGTCGAGTATAAATTGGTAAGTGACCGTGCTAGAACCACGGAACCCGAAAATGCCTAACACCTTCTCCTGGGTTAACAGAATTCCTTACTTAGAATTTCTGGTTCGCAGACTTCAAAAAGGAAAGTCGAAATTTCCTCGATTTGGGATTTAAAATAAACCGGTGACTTAGGACACCATTTAAAATATTCCAAGTGGCGACTCTAGAATTAAATAAATAATCTCATTTCGAATAATGTCACTTAAATTGGAAAAACTCCCTTATACCCCTCAGGTGTGTAAAAAGGAGGTGTGACAGCTTTGGCGACTCTGCTGGGGACAAGAACCCAGAATTTCTGGTTCAGGGTTCAAGAATTCGAGCTTACAGTAACTGTTATATTTGGCTTTATTATTTTTTCATGTTTGTGCTTAATGTGCGAAATATTGCTTTTTACCGCTTTGATATTATCTGAACTGTATATATAAACTGTTACAAAACCCTTCTTCTTTCTGAGTCTTCTGAATTTATGTTGCACACGTGTGCGTGGCCCACCTTTCTATTAGAGGTCATACCAAATAGAACGAAGTTGGTCCAAGTAATTAGGCCGGGTAGACTTTCGTGCTCCCGGTATGTTACCCCCACTTCGGCTCGAGCTGTTCGCTTGGGAAAGCCAAGTCTAGAACAGTATACCCCAGGTTTTATACTTAGAATAACTCAGCTTCATGTTGGATCCCTAGTAGGAACATTTGTTTGCATCATGTGCATTTGACTTCGGAGACTCAACACAGGGGTTGGGTCTGTCTAAGGCAGGTGTACCCTGAAATGAAAAGACCATCCTGATGCATCTTACTTGTGCATTCATTTGTTTCGGATTTGCATGTTGACCAGCTTATAGGAAAAGTTAGAAAAGGAAAATCAAGGTGAGGACCGAGAAAGAAAATTGGCTGTTTTTCGGGAAAAAAAACAATTTCCAAAATATTTTGAAATTCTTTCAAAATTTTGAAAAAATAAAAGAAGGAAATTTTGTGTTTCTTTTAAAAATAGTTTTATTAGTACGAACTACGTAAGTTTGATTCTCGCCGGATGTGAGATACGTAGGCAACCTACATCGGGCCCACCTATTTTTTTTTTAAAAAGAAAGAGAAATAGATAATAAATAAATAAATAAAAATATGGGTACATAAATGTCGTTGTGTTGTCATAAGTAAGGCGATGTAATTCTTGTCCAAAATATGCCGAATGTCCCCAAAAGGGCGCCGGAAGGCTGTTTTTGCAAAAACAGCCGCCTTTGGTCGTTTTTTTTAAAACAAAATATAAATAAATAAAATAATTGCCGGTTAACAAACACAACCTTTAAATCTTCTTCATCGAAGTGTTTTTTTTTATGAATTTCTTTTTTCAAAATGAGTCTTGATTTTGTTTTTAAAATTAAAATCAGTCGCAGGTACAAAATGAGCACCATCCAAAACCCACCGTTCACAGATGTAGATGAGTTTCTATTTCGGCTTCAGATGTGGTGGTATGAATTAGGAGGAGATGGTCAGAAATGGGTCATTAAGTATTTGGGAGCTCTCACATATATTATGAAAGTTAAACCACACGATGATTTCATTACGGCACTAGTGACTTTTGGGGACCCTGTTTACAATGTCTTTTGCTTCTCTGATTTCGAGCTTACTACCACATTAGAAGAAATAGTTGGATATTCCGGTTTTGACGGAGATTTGAGAAACCAGAATCTTATATTCTCAAAGGCTCCCTCAGTACACCGATTCTTTGGTCTTCTGAATATCAGTAATCAAATCAGAAAAAGCAACGTTGTCAAAGGGCGTTGTTCTTTCAACTTTCTATATCCAAGGTTCGGAAAGCCGGATAGATTTGAAATTCATGAAAAGGGCCATACTAACAAACAAAACAAGGACATCTGGCAGATTCACCGTCGCTTCGCTTTCATGGTGGCTTTTCTGGGAATCGTGGTCTTCCCAAACAAAGAGCGGACGATTGATATTTGTATAGCCAGAGTCGTACAAGTCCTCACTACCAAAGAACATCACACTCTTGCCCCGATCATTCTCTCAGACATTTATCGGGCGTTGACTTTGTGTAAATCCGGGGCAAAATTCTTCGAAGGATGCAATATTTTGTTGCAAATGTGGTTGACTGAACATCTCCGACATCACCCCAAGTTCATGCAGTATGGTCCGAGCAAGGACAGTTTTATTGAGAGTTATGAAGAAGGAATAAAAGATTATAAATCTCCAGAAGGGGTGGAAGCCTGGATATCCCATTTAAGATCTTTAATGGCAAGTCAAATTGAGTGGACTTTGGGTTGGCTCCCGGTAAGAGAGGTGATACACATGTCAACCTTAAAGAGTTATTTGCTGCTGTTGGGTTTAAGAAGTGTCCAGCCGTATGCGCCACAGAGAGTTTTAAGACAGCTAGGGAGATACCAAGTGGTGCCTGATGATGAAGATTTGAGTGTGCAAGTGATTGAGCTACACTCCGAAGCCACTCTCCCTGAGGCTTTAATCCAGCGGATTTGGAATGTTTGTCAACACTTGAAAGATGATACCCAAGTTCCAGATCCTGCGAAATGTGAGATAAATCCGGGTTATGCTAGGTGGTTTGAGAAAAGATCCCGTGTGGATGATGCACCAGAACATGATCCTAGAAGGCCCATAAAAAGACCGCATGTTCAAGCCTTTGATGACAAAATCCAAGAACGGTTGGCTTGGGGTGAAAAGGAAAAGGGGTACAAAGCAACTATTCATGCCTTAGAAGAAAGCCTGAGGAACCTCAATTTGGAGAAAGACTTACAAGCACAAGAAGCAGAAGGTGAAAAGAAGAGTCTGATTAGCGAGAATAAAACTCTCCGCGCTCAGTTTCAACAGATGAAGAAAGCCTCTGAAGCGCCAGTGAGAAGTTGGAAAGATCAGAAAATCATTGCCAATCTGATGGAAAAAATGCAAGATTATGACTCCATCTTGACAAAGACTGAAAAGACGTTAGACAAAGCTAAGGAAAAATCATACAATTGAATGAGGAGGCCAAATCTAGTAAGGAACGCCAAGTAATGAGATGTGAAGAAGAAATAGCTCAATTCAAGAGAGAGAAGGACCATTGGATACATTCAGAAGCTCAACTCCATGCACAGTTGGAAGAAATGAGAAGGTACAATAGAGAACATCAACACGCAGATATTGATAGGGAGAGAGCACAGGCAAAACTTGATCAGGACAGACTTCGGGCTCAATTGGAGTCGACTTTAGATCGAGAAGGCCACATAAGAGATATAGCCACCACTCGCCAACAGCAGTTACAAAACCAAGACCAGAATCTCCAGGACTTCAGAGCACAAATCCATGATTTGGCTGTTTACACCTCTCAAAGTTATGTGAACTGGCAAGGGATGGATTATGAGAGGTTTTTAGAGCATGCACCTACTTTTGCTCGTCATCTTGCAATGGAGTTAGAGAGGATGTACCGTACACTAGGAGGTCAGTCGGGTCAAGCCCCACCGTGAGCAGATATTCCAGTGATTAAAAGCAAAAGATTGTGGAGTGAAGCGTGGTCATAGTTGTTGGAACTTTTCATATAATAGTCATGTTTTAGTTTAAGTCCATGTTGAGTCTTTTAAACCATTTTTTTAAAGTATTGTCCAAATGTAATGTCATTTCTGTCTTTGTACTGTTTCGTTTGTTAAATAAATAAAAGTAATAATAATTGTTTCCGCCAGAACTACACTCGGTCTGATTCATGCGGGGTCATGATACGTAGACAATCTCCATAGGATTCGACCACAACCAAAAGAAAAAAATAAAATGAATAAAGGGGGAGAGGAATAAAAGATAGGCGTGAGCGACAATAAAAGGGAAAGGGCAGGAAAAGCTGGGATGACACAAGCAACCGAGCAATTACATGGTAGAAATGACTAATTGCCTAGGTGCATTGCATCCCTATGTATGGTTGTTTATTTGTTAAAACTCTAATCACTAACAAGTTTGGTTGTTGTTATCAGAATTCAAGCAGTTAGTACACCTAAGCATACTGGCAACCCACCCCTACCAAACCAGATCCAAAGGAGAAATAATCATGTCTATCCCAGATGTAGACACCAGTGTCATTGAGGGAGAAGAGTTGGACGTTAACGCCATAAAAGAAGAGATGTACAAATTAAAACAACAAATGGCCGAAATTTATCAGGCCTAGGCTAAAGGACAACCGCCATCCGCCTAGCCGACTAACCCTACCTTTACTCCACCACCGGCTCAAACTCGGGATCATCATACCACCGATCTATCCCCGAGCTTTCCCATTTACCAACACTACCGGGGCACCACTTCTCATACACCACAATCTCCACCCTCTAAACCGATTCCATACCCCCCCTCCGCCAGTAACTCTTGTCTTCGTAGCATCTCCACTAGCTACACTCCACAAATCTCCTAGCGAGCTTATGTTCCAGGCCTAGGACAACCAATACTACCCCTCGGAGCCCACTTTCAAAGCTCCATAAACCCTTTCATATACTCCTAACTTTGACCTCCCGATAGAAGCTGATAAACCAGTCAAAAATACCGAACATGAGGAGATGTTCAGGAAAGTTAAAAGCTTAGAACAATCATTCAGAGACATGCAAGGGTTGGGAGGACAAGTCAGCATGGCCTACAAGGACCTATGTCTGTTCCCGAATGTGCAATTACCGGCAGGTTTCAAGATGCTCAAGTTTGATCTATACAACGGGCACGATGATCCCGTAGTCCACTTGAGGGGTTTTTGTAGCAAGATGAGGGGAGCTGGAGGAAAAGATGAATTGTTAATGGCTTAATTCAGTCAGAGTTTGAGTGGATCAGCATTGGAATGGTATACCCGCCAAGACCATTGGAGATGGTACACATGGGATGATCTGGCGCAAGCATTTGCTTGTCACTTCCAATACAATCTTGAGATCATTCCAGATCGACTGTCCTTAACTAAACTTGAGAAGAAGCACAGTGAAAGATTCAGAGAATATGGTTTCAGATGGAGAGAGCAAGCAGCAAGAGTAGATCCCCCGATGAAGGAAAGTGAGATAGTAGATTACTTCCTACAGGCTTTGGAACCTACTTACTATGGCCATTTGGTCTCAGCTGTGGGAAAGTCATTCAACGAAGTAGTAAAGATGGGGGGCATGGTAGAAGAAGGCCTCAAGTCGAATAAAATCATGAGCTATTCGGCTATTAAAGTGACTACTCAGGCTATTCAGGGCGGCATAGGAGGGATTGGGAAGAAGAAGAGAGAGGAAGCAACAATGGTTGATTCAAGAACTTGGTCCGGATCCAGAGGTTCGCCTTACCACTACAATCAACCTCGATCCCACCAACAAACTTATCACCACAATCCACCCCAACACTACTATTCCCCACCAGAACCTCATTTTTCCGTCCACCATGCACAAGCATACAACCAACCTCCTGCCCACACGCAATGGCGTACTCCCGTCCTACAAAATACTTATCCATATCCACGAGCCTACCAAAGCACTCCCGGACCAAGTTTCCGGCCTAGTCAAGCATTCAAGGGTAAAAGGTTGCAGAAAAAGAAAACCTTTACTCCGTTGGGAGAATCATACACCAGTCTGTTCCACAGGCTAAAATAGCTAGATATGCTAAGGCCGATACAGTCCAAACTGCCAAATCCTCCTCCAAAGAATCTTGACTATACTGTCAGCTGTGAGTATTGTTCTGGTACTCCGGGTCATGATACAGAAAAATGTTGGCACTTGAAAAGTGCAATACAGGAGCTTATTGATACCAATAGAATTGAAGTTCAAGCTCCCGAGGCGCCCAATATTAACAAGAATCCAATGCCAGCCTACCAGGAGGCAAATATGATCGAAATAGTGCATACGGAGGGAGAGCCCAAGAAGCCATCACAGACCGTCATGATGATTCGGTCTAGTGGAGTCAAGATAGATGAACAATCAGCAAGTGAAAAGTTGGTGATCAAGCCTTGAGCCATCTCTGGTAGTTGAAAAGGGGTCTTTAAGCAAAGTTGCGACAAAACAGGAAGGGGCGAAGGTGATTGTACAAGGAGCGACCAGCAAACCCGTCATAATCGTGGAAGGTTCTCATGCAGACCATGTTATCATCAAGCCGGTAACCCAGTTACCAATAATCAATAGCAAGGCTATTCCATGGAATTACGAATGGGTAACATTGATGTACAAAGGGAGGGAAGTCAAAGAAGAAATATGTGAAATACAGGGTTTGACTCGCTCGAGAAGGTGTTTTACTCCCGAGGAGTTAAGAAGAGCTAAAGATAATCTAGCACTAGTAAAGAAAGCCGTAACTGAAGAAGAAGCAGAAGAATTCTTGAGGAAGATGAAGTTACAGGACTACTCTATCGTGGAACAATTAAGAAAGACGCCTGCTCAAATTTCCCTATTGTCATTATTGATCCATTCGGATGAGCACCGTCAAACTTTAATGAAGATCTTGAATGAGGCGCATGTTCCCGATAAGATTTTCATGAATCACTTGGAAAAAATAGCCAACAAAATCTTCGAAGCAAACAAAGTCACGTTTTCTGATAATGAATTGCCCGTAGAAGGTACTGAGCACAACAGAGCTTTTTACCTCACATTAAAATATGAGAACTCTGTGGTGACCCGGGTATTGGTTGACAACGGGTCAAGTGCAAACATCTATCCTCTCTCCACTCTAAGCAAGTTGAAAATAGAAGATGAGAGGATCCATAAGAACAGTATTTGCGTGCGGGGATTTGACAGTGGAAGTAAAGATTCAGTTGGGGACATAGTGCTAGAACTGACGATAGGGCCAGTTGAGTTCACAATGGAGTTCCAGGTGCTGGATATAGCTGTTTCCTATAATTTACTGTTGGGTCGACAATGGATCCACGCCGCTAAAGCAGTCCCATCAACACTACACCAGGTAGTCAAATTTGAATGGGATAGACAAGAAATAGTTGTGCATGGGGAAGACAGTTTATGTGCTCGCAATAATGCCATTGTACTAGTCATTGAAGTGGAAGATGACCAGGGACCATGGGTCTACCAGGTTTCTAACACTATGTTGGTAGAGAAAGATTCGGAGGGGAAATACATTCCAAATCCAAAGATAACCGCCACATCAGTCATGGTAGCCTATGAGATATTGAAGAATGGTTTTGTACTCGGTAAAGGTTTGGGCTCGTCTTTACAAGGCATCATACAGCCGGTGTCTCTTCCCGAAAACTTGAGAACATTTGGTTTGGGATTCAAGCCCACTGCCGCAGACATAAGAAAGGCCAGAAAGCTAAAACAGAAGGCATGGGTCCTTCCAAAGCCAGTCCCACGTCTTTCCAAATCATTTGTCAAGTCCGGTACCAGAAGTCACCCAGTAACAACAATTTCCAGTTCTATGATTAATCCTTACGAGGAGTTAATTGAAAGATTTGAAAAGTTGTTTGACGGTGTGAACATGGTGGAAAGTGGTGAAGGTCCTAACAACGCAGAAATTCAATTCGTTGGGCCAGAAACAAAGCTTAATAATTGGAAAGCCACTCCTCTCCCCACTCGGAAGGAGTCTTGGTAGTTTATTTTGAGTTTCCTTCAGTTTGTCTAGGTTATTCCAGGGTTGTAATCCAGATTTTTTATCTTTTAGTCTGTTTGAAGTGCGCAAACCTTGTTATCTTTCATCATTTAATAAAATGCGATTTCCCTTTCTTTATCATTCCTGATAGTTTTTCTTTTGTTTTTCTTTTCTTTTCTGTACAGTTCTTTTTACTCTGGTTCTAATGACATGACATGTATGAGGAATCCTCAGCCCAGTCTTAAAAATTAATCTGATTCCGAAATAATAGTTCAAGAAGTAGATTGTGACTACGAATCAGAATATGATGAAGATGAAGCCTTCGAAGAGATCAGTAAGGAGTTAATTCACTTCGAAGAAAAACCCAAACCCAACCTAAATGAAATAACAACCGTCAATTTAGGGGACACAGATAATGTCAGAGAGACTAAAATAAGTGTCCATCATGAGCCAAAGATCCGGGAAGAGTTAATCAAAGCACTCATCGAATACAAAGATGTTTTTGCATGGTCGTATGCCGACATGCCGGGTTTGAGCACTAATTTAGTGGTCCACAAATTGCCCACTGATCCAGCGTTTCCTCCCATCAAGCAAAAGTTGAGGAAATTCAAAACTGATATGAGTGTGAAGATTAAAGAAGAAATCACCAAACAGTTGGATGCAAAGGTTATTCGGGTCACTCGATATCCTGTTTGGTTGGCTAATGTCGTACCTGTGCCAAAGAAGGACGGCAAGATCACAGTATGCGTCGATTACCACAATCTCAACAAAGCAAGTCCGAAGGATAACTTCCCACTACCCAATATCCACATTTTGATCGATAATTGTGCCAAGCATAAGATTGGATCTTTTGTGGATTGTTATGCAGGGTATCATCAGATTCTAATGGATGAAGAAGATGCAGAAAAGACGACATTCATCACACCATGGGGAACTTACTGCTACCGGGTAATGCCATTTGGTTTGAAGAATGCTGGGGCAACTTACATGAGAGCGATGACTACTATGTTTCATTATATGATACACAAGGAGATTGAGGTATACGTGGATGATGTGATCATAAAATCAAAGCATCAGGCCGACCACGTTGGGGATTTGAGGAAATTCTTCCTGAGACTTCGCAGGTACAACCTCAAGCTTAACCATGCCAAGTGCGCATTTGGTGTTCCATACGGAAAGCTATTGGGATTCATAGTCAGCCGGCGAGGCATCGAGTTGTACCTATCAAAGATCAAAGTCATCCAAGAATTGCCACTTCCGAGGAACAAGACTGAAGTGATGAGTCTGTTAGGGAGGTTGAGCTACATCAGCAGGTTTATTGCTCAGCTCACAACAATTTGTGAGCCTATTTTCAAATTGCTGAAGAAGGATATTGCGGTCAAATGGACTAATGAGTGTCAAGAAGCATTTGATAAGATAAAAGGATACTTGTCAAACCCACATGTGCTGGTTCCGCCAGAACCAGGAAGACCTTTGATTCTTTACTTGACAGTCTTGGAAAATTCATTTGGCTGTGTACTGGGGCAGCATGACATCACCGACAAAAAGGAACAGGCCATCTATTTTCTTAGCAAGAAGTTCACGGCTTATGAGGTTAAGTACACTAATCTGGAAAGGACATGTTGTGCCCTAACTTGGGTGGCTAAGAAATTGAAACATTATTTGTCATCCTACACTACTTACCTCATTTCGCGCTTGGATCCGTTGAAGTATATCTTTCAAAAGCCTATGCCGACAGGAAGACTTGCGAAGTGGCAAATCTTGCTCACAGAGTTTGACATCATCTATGTGACTCAGACTGCGATGAAAGCCCAAGCATTGGCCGATCATTTGGCCGAAAACCCGGTCGATGAAGATTACGAGCCATTGAGAACTTATTTTCCCGATGAAGAAGTGATGCATATCGATGAACTGGAGCAAATTGAAAAACCAGGCTGGAAACTTTTCTTTTATGGGCTGCCAACATGAAAGGAGTCGGAATAGGAGCTGTGCTTATTTCTGAAATAGGGCATCACTATCCTGTTACAGCTCAGCTTCGGTTTTATTGCACCAACAATATGGCTGAGTATGAAGCCTGTATTTTGGGTCTAAGGCTAGCTGCAAACATGGATATCCAGGAAGTCTTGGTCTTGGGAGACTTAGATCTTCTGGTATATCAAATTCAAGGAGAATGGGAAACACGAGATTTGAAGCTCATACCGTACGGACAATGCTTGCATGATCTTTGTCAACGGTTTCGATCAGTGGAGTTCAGGCATATTCCAAGGGTCCATAATGAGGTCGCCGATGCTTTGGCTACCCTGGCATCAATGTTGCACCATCCGGACAAAGCTTATGTCGATCCTCTGCATATTCAAGTCCGAGATCTGCATGCTTACTGTAACATGATTGAAGAAGAACTTGATGGCGAACCATGGTTCCACGATATCAAGGAGTACATCAGAATGGGGATATATCCAGCGCAAGCCACGGGGGATCAAAAGAGAACAATTCGACGGTTGGCAAATGGATTCTTCTTAAGTGGAGGAGTTTTGTATAAGAGAACACCAGACCTTGGATTATTAAGATGCATAGATGCTAGACAAGCTACGACTGTCATGTCTGAAGTACATTCGGGAGTCTGCGAACCACATATGAGCGGATATGTGTTGGCAAAGAAAATTCTCCGAGCAGGCTATTATTGGCTTACCATGGAGCGAGATTGTATCAATTTTGTGCGCAAATGTCATCAGTGCCAGATACACGGAGATTTGATTCATTCTCCACCACCTGAATTGCACATAATGTCGGCACCATGGCCTTTCGTTGCTTGGGGCATGGATGTTATTGGACCAATTGAGCCAGCAGCATCCAACGGGCACAGGCTCATTCTAGTAGCCATTGATTATTTTACCAAGTGGGTTGAGGCCAAAACTTTCAAATCGGTGACCAAGAAAGCAGTGGTCGATTTTGTTCACTCAAATATCATCTGTCGATTCGGAATCCCAAAGGTGATCATCACAGATAATGGTGCTAATCTTAACAGTAACTTGATGGAAGAGGTATGTCAATAGTTTAAGATTACACATCGCAATTCTACCCCATATCGTCCCAAGGCGAATGGAGCAGTCGAGGCAGCCAACAAAAACATAAAGAAAATACTTCGGAAAATAGTAGAAGGTTTGAGGCAATGACACGAAAAATTACCATTTGCATTGTTGGGATATCGCACTACTGTTCGTACTTCGATAGGTGCAACTCCTTATTTGTTAGTATATGGCACTGAAGCAGTAATACCTGTAGAAGTTGAAATCCTTTCCCTTCGGATTGTCGCTGAGGATAAGATTGATGATGATGAGTGGGTCAAAACCCGTTTGGAGCAGTTGAACTTGATTGATGAAAAAAGATTGGCAGTAGTATGTCATGGCCAGTTATATCAAAAGATAATGACAAGAGCATACAACAAAAGGGTGCGTCCTCGAAAGTTTAAAGTGGGTCAGCAAGTATTGAAACGTATCCTTCCACATCAGGTTGAAGCAAAAGGCAAGTTCGCCCCGAATTGGTAAGGGCCATTTATTGTAACCAGAGTATTGTCCAATGGTGCTCTATGTTTAACAGATATCGAAGGAAAATGCATAGACATGGCCATCAATTCCGATGCAGTCAAGAGATATTATGTATGATTTCTTTGTTATAATTGTTGATTGTTTGTACCGGGCATTGTTTCGGAGATTGAATGACGAAGACAATTTGTTCTGCTATCTAAACACTTTATCCTTTGTTCCCCCTTTTGATCTTTATTTATTTCTTTCATACCCCTCTTTTGGAATCAATAACGAAAAAGAGAGAGAAGAAAGAAAAAGAGAAAAGAGAAAAGAAAAGAAGTGAAAAGAGAAAGTATAACAACAAGGAAATTCAAGTGTGAATTACGTTTGACCTGATTCCTGTTAAGGATACGTAGGCAGCCTCACGGCTCGGTCATAGTAAAATAAAATATCAAAAGATCCCCAAGAAAGAAACTGGGGCAGAAGTTGTATTTGTAATAAGAAATGTGATTCCAAGAGTTGTAATTTTAAACCCATGTCAAATTGTTTTGAGCCTTTAATACCCTTTCTTTCTAACCCCATCCAAAAGCCCACATTACGGTCCAAAGAAAGACCTTCCGATCAGTCTTCGAGAGATGCCAAGTTGAGCAAATAGAGGTGATTCATATCAGGATAACACTCTGGTCCAAGCAGGAAAAGTAAAAATGAGAGAATCTTATTGGTGAAAACCCTCATGGGCACCATGAGGCGACGAAAGCTGAGAGAAAGTACAAATGAGATAGTCTTACCAGTAAAAACCTTCACGGGCACCATGAGGTGACGAAAGCTGAGAGAAAGTAAAAATAAGAGAGTCTTATCGGTGAAAACCTTTGCGGGCACCATAAGGCAACAAGGAATTGAGGAACAAACGAATGAGATATGTTTGTCGGTGAAAACCCTTCAAGGCACTGCAAGTCGAACAAGGTCCGTAAGTTGGTGAAAAGTAAAATTGGGTTGTGGAAATCTTGGAGAACAAAGTAAAACAATTGGAAAGGAGATTGGTTAAATAGACTGGGCTGATTAATCCAAAATGCATACCATGATCATTGGTGCCAGTGACTCCACTCAGATAAGTTCCTTTTTGCTATCTCCAACAGTCATCCAAATTTGGATTTTTTTCTTTATTCTTAATTCTTAAAATCGTCGCATTTCATTGCTGTTAATTTTTACTCCTCTAAAGCTCTTCCAAGGTTAGCCTTATTCCAACGAATAAGAAGGAATGTCAAAGTGTACTACCAGATTCAAAATTGCACAAAGCAAAATACGGCTAGGACATGCTGGAGATAGTATGATGAAAAGTGGGACCTAGGGTGTAAGCAAAGGTTAAATCGGTTGAATGGTTCAGTAATGTCATGAGAGATGTATGGTTACGAATAAAAGGGTCAGAAGTGAAAAAAAGTTGGGGATCCTGCAGTTAAGGATCAGTCATGAGGTCAAAACAGTCCTTTCGACCAGTTCAAGGCAGTTTGTTGAAGCGAAGCAAAGCATGGCAAAACGAAAATCCCCAGCAAGAATGCCACAACTAACCACCACGTTTTAAACTGACAAGATTTTCTTTGATTTGAAATAGGGGCAAAGATGACATTTATTTCAGGAAGCACCCTGTAAGGAAAATAAGTACCATACAGGTTTGATCGTATAAATTCTCAGGACCCTCCTGAAAAATGAGACTTAGCTTTAATTCAAAATATTCATGAGTACAAGATCTAGCATAAGCTCTACTTCGTGAAAATATAAGTTGGTTTGAATTTTTCATTTTTTTAAGACAAGACTCAATTCGAAACTTCAGGACCCTCCTGGAAAATGGGACCTAGGTTAAAATCCAAAAAAGACATAAGTAGTGAATATAGGACAAATGTGCACCAAAAGGGATATAGTTGGCTTCAAAGTTCGCATAAGAGTTTTCAGGACCCACCTGAATAATGGGACGTAACTTTAAGCATTCCATTAGTTAAGTAAGTGTTGTTATAAGAGAGTACAATTTAGCCGTAAAATTGTCACTCTTAAGATAAGACTTGATTTTTGATTGTCAGGACCCTCTTGGATAATGGGACGTAGTTTAAAACTAGCTTGGATAACAAGATTTAGCATAAGACATACCTTCAGTAGATATAATTTAGCTTTAAAATTGTCATTAATTAAGAGTTGTCAAGACCCTCCCGGATAATGGGGAGTAGTTTAAGACCTTCTTAGATAACAAGATTTAGCAGAAGTCATACCTTTAAAAGATATAGCTTAGATTTAAAATTGTCGTTTAGTTAAGAGTTGTCAGGACCCCCTGGATAATGGGACATAGCTTTCAAATTCTTAATATTTGGTAATATGATTCAGTTTAACACTCACAGATGCGCCCAGCTACCAAACTGGGGCAGAAAATTTTCTTTTGTTTTGTCTATTTTTGTTGAAGTCAGGTGCCCATCTGAAGAACAGGGAGAACAACACGGATGTTAAAGATAAGAGCATGACCAAGTACTAGCAATCAGGCGTCCACCTGGAGAACAAGGAAAAACAGTTGAAATATCAGCAATCAGGCGTCCACCTGGAGAACAAGGAACAACAGTTGAAGTATCAGCAATTAGGGGTCCACATGGAGAACAAGGAAAAGCAGTTGAAGATTCAGTAATCAGGCGTCCACCTGGAGAACAAGGAACAACAATTCAAGTTTCAGCAATCAGGCACCCACCTGGAGAGCAAGGGTGTACAATTCAAGTTTCAGCTTTCAAGTTCTTACTGATATTTGGTAACATGATTTAGTTTACACTTATATATATATGCCCATCTACCAAACTGGGGCAGAAATTTTTTCTTTGTTTTTGTCTATTTTGTTGAAATCAGGCGCCCACCTGGAGAGCAAGGGAATACAATTCAAGTTTCAGCAATCAGGCACCCACCTGGAGAGCAAGGGAATACAATTCAAGTTTCAGCAATCAGGCACCCACTTGGAGAGCAAGAGAATATAAATCAAGTTTCAGCAGTCAGGCGCCCACCTGGAGAGCAAGGGAATACAATTCAAGTTTCAGCAATCAGGCGCCCACCTGGAGAGCAAGGGAATACAATTCAAGTTTCAGCAATCAGGAGCCCACTTGGAGAGCATGGGAGTATAATTCAAGTTCAGCGGTCAGGCATCTACTTGGAAGAAAGGGAAAACATCTCAGATTACAATTAAAGTCAACAACAAAAGAAGTTCGTGGCAAGAATGCGAGTCAACAGTCCGAGCTGATCAACAAAAGTTAGTCACGATCCAAAAAAAAAAGAGAAAGGCAAGAAGTGAATCCAAATGCAGAAGTTGATGAAAGATGTGAGCTTCTCAAGACATGGTTAAGGTGACAAGCATTACATGTCCGTTCTTGATCCGAAAATCTGAAGAAGAACGGGCTAGCACCTGCAACTAGCAAGCGTCAAGGTTCAAATCCAAAGTCTGCATGAAGAACCATTCAAGACTCAAGATCTAGCTTCAGAAGACTTATAGATAGGAATCTTGTAACTCATAGTTGATAGGCTTAGCTAGTTTTTCCATGTTTTGATTTTTGATGTAACATCAGGATTATGGATCGGAGCCTCGGACGGAACCTCACTCGACTCTCGAACATCACTTCATCACCTCATCCATTTCTGAACTACACGCGACCTGATTTCCTTATAACCCGTGATATGTAGGCCGTCCAAAACCAGGACTCGGTTGTACCTTTTCTTTTTATTTTTTTCCTCTTTTGAATACCGATATGGTCAAAAAATTAGTCACACGGTTCACTTTATCTTTGCCTGAAAACTCTTCGTGTTTCCTAGCAAAGAGGAGCAGCTATGAACACCTAATTTTTTACTGCACTCAAATTTTATACTAGTTTAGTGTAAATATTTCTTTTAGGTCTAATCTTAATATTTTAAAAAAAATTATCTTACTTTTAATCTGTTTTACTTTAGAAAAAAAGGGGTGCCAAGAAAAGTTAAAATAAAATAAATAATAAACTAACGGAAGAACAAGAATCAGTAAATTAAGAAAGATACAAAATAATATCCCTTTTACCCATGATCTCCTCAACCGCCCCACGATTTCTCCTCCTAACTCCCATTTTTCCACTTCCTCATGTTAGTGACTTTCCCACTTCCTCATATTAGTAACTTTTCCATTTCCTTTAGTAACTTTTCCACTTTCTCATATTAGTGACTTCCCCACTTCCTCATGTTAGTGGTCATGTCCCAATCCCCACTTCCTCATGTTAGTGCTCACTCCCTCACGCCTCACATTATGGGCACACACACAATCACTGGCACACACACACGATCTTACACAAAAACACAAATACACATCTATATAATACACTTCACAAATAAAAAAGAAGAAAAGGAGAGGAAAAAAATAATTCAAGTAAGAAGAAACGAGAGGAGAAGTTCAAAACACAGACGAAAAAAAGGGATGGCTTCTTCTTAAAGGAGACAGGGGGTATACACTCGATATACAGTCGCTATACATCCTATATACACTAGAGATACTCTCGATATACACTGGATATACACGGGCAGCCATTGAAAAATACAAGATCATGAACTCCATCCCGGACGACCACTATTTCGTCTTCTTCGTCCTCACTGTTGGAAACAGATACACACCCACACACAACAAAAGAAAGAACAGGAATTCGTGGACTTCAGTTAGTTCGAGAAACTCCGGCGACCTCCATTAACGTCGACAAAATCGCATTTTTGTCTCTCTCCACTGTTCTCCTCTCATTTTTCAGTTATTTTAGTGACTTTGTTCTACAAAATCAGATCCGGCTATTTTTTTAAAAAAACAAATCCGACGAGGTTTCGTCGAGGTCCGAGCTCCCGTCCGTTTGAGTTCCTGTCATGGCTGCGGTGTCGATTTTGTTTGTGTAATTGTTGAATGCTTTGAGGAATTGAAACTTCATTTTTCAGGTGCAATTCTTACTTCTTCTTATGTTTCTCTAATGGTAATGGTGTGGATTCATTTTGAGTTTATTTTGCAAGTATTATTTTCTGTTTGATTTACAACAAAGTAAGGAAACATGATTAATGTGGTTATAAGGAGAAGAAAACGGTACTGCCCGTCATTTTGATAATAGAAAACCATCCAATTTTCAGTTAAGGATTATATTCATTAATTCATATAAAGTAATTGTTAATATATACATTTTGTAATATTGTAATAAGTGTCATTTGGAAGACGTATACATATTGTAATGACACTTATTTGTGACCTTTTTGATTAATGATATACGCAGGAGACAAGAACTTTTCCCAACAGAAAGCTCTTTCTTTTCTATAATATTTAGCATTTTTCCATCCTTCAAGTGCTTTAAGAAGTGCAATATGTGATTTTTACACTGTTTCATCTTCACAAAAGGAATTCTATAATAATCTTCCATGAGTTATGTTTTGATAATTACTTGGACTGGAGGATATGTAGTTTATGTAATTTAGTTAGTCATTGCAGTTGAATTAGCAATTATCGTGATTGTGTACACGTTCGCATGACATGATCATGATTCTAATAATCAATTCGGAGTATGCCTTCGCGCAACTTCGATCAAACTTTTGTTAATAATAAAAATGAGTTTCCATGGGCTATTAATTAATTTTATTTTATATAGTTTGAGGTGTGCCATTCACAATTTTATCATTTGTGGCCCCCGTATTAACTTCACGATTTATATATAAAATGACAAATATTTGTAGCATGCTTTAGGCATGATTAATAAATAAACCATCGTGATTGTGTATACGTTCGCGTGATATAATTATGATTCTAAAATAAATTGAGGTATGTGTTCGCGTAACTTCGGCAAAACCTTCTTAATAATTAATATAGCGTGATTAATTGTTAAAATAAAAACGCAACTTCCTTTTGTTAAAATAAGTGAGGTGTGTCATGCCAAACAAAATTTATAATTCATGGCACTCGTAAGATTAGATTAAGAACTAACACTTATAGAAAATGTTTGAGGTGTGCCATAAATAAATTAAATCATCCATGGCCCTCACAAATATTGCTTTTAAAAATTTGAACAATCGTAATTTGCTTTAGGCCCGATTTAGATTAGTATTGTGATTATATATACTTTCGCGTAATATGATTGCAAATTTAACTCTTAAAAGACTCGAGGGATGCGTTCGCGCACCTTCAACCAAATTTTCCTAATGAATCAACGAAGCGTTATTAATTGTGGACACGTTCGCGTGACATGATTTTTGACGTGCCAAAGGAAAAGAGTATACGTACGCGTAACTCAATTCTTTAATTACGAATAAATCAAGTGATTTAAATGCGGTAAATAGATAATTGCACATAGGTTCTAAAATAAGTAATTAGACAATTTAAGTCGAGTATAAATTGGTAAGAGACCGTGCTAGAATCACGGAACTTGGGAATGCCTAACACCTTCTCCCGGGTTAACAGAATTCCTTACTTAGAATTTCTGGTTCGCAGACTTCAAAAAGGAAAGTCGAAATTTCCTCGATTTGGGATTTAAAATAAACCGGTGACTTGGGACACCATTTAAAATATTCCAAGTGGCGACTCTAGAATTAAATAAATAATCTCATTTCGAATAATGTCACTTAAATTGGAAAAACTCCCTTATACCTCTCATGTGTGTAAAAAGGAGGTGTGACAACGTGTACTAACTAAATTCTCAAATAAGGTCTACTGGGGGTGTTTATTTAGTGATGTTTCTTCCAATCATGTTAAAAAAAATATATCGTCTCTCAAGTTAAAGATAAAGATGGTAAAAGAAAAATTAAAAAATGATATAGAACTAGTATGAGCAATGTTAATAAAATCAGTTATTTCCTCAAAATTAAAGTGATCTGGTTACTTAATCACCTTAACAATTAATTTAAGAGCTAAGCAACTAATAGGCGCGTTAACTTTTTCATTCACGGATTCGCTTGCGTAGTGTGACATTTAACATTCAATAATTTAATTTAATAATCTCATACCATACGTATTAGTTTTAGTTAATTTTTAATTTAGTTAATCCTTTGCTAATATTGCGGATTCGCTTGCGTAGCGCGATAGTTGACTTTTAAATTTTCAAGAGCTAATTTACTCAAATGTAGTAATTTTTTTAAAAAAGTATTACAAATAATAGATTGTCATGATTTTGGATTCACTTGCAAGGCGCAATTATGATAAGTTAATTAATATTTTTTTATTCGATCATGCATTCGTTTGCGTAGCATGGTTATGACAACGTAATATTATCTAAATTATTTTGTTTAGTAATTCTAATAATCAAGAAATAAAAGCGGATAGGTAAAACATGAAAATCATACAAATCACAGTTTGTCCAAAATTAATTCAAGCCAGGTTTTAAGTCAATAAAGCGACCGTGCTAGAACTACGGGACTCAGGAAATGCTTCACACCTTCTCCCCGGTCAACAGAATTCCTTACCCGAACTTTATTTTTGCGGACCGATATAAAAGAGTCAAATTTTCCTTTGAATAGGGATTCAAATAAAAGGTGACTTGGAACACCCAAAAATCAATCCCAAGTGGCGACTCTGTAAACAAAATAATCCCTATTTCAAAATTGTCACTTTAATTGGAAAAACTCTTTAACCCACAAATCCATGCACGTATCTTTTTTGGGGGGTAAAAAGGGGTGTGACATGATGCACATTGCCGTTTTTTTTGACTTTACAGGTTACTCATGAATAGACTCTGTAGCAAAGAGAATCAAGCGCTACCATGAATTAATCTTTTAATTGTTACATCAGAACTATTACAGGTACTACTATATATCAAATCTACTTACTCTATGAGATTATACTTTTGTTGTTGGGCTTGTGGTTTAATTGTATTAAGCTGTTGGTTACTATCATAAATGGTATTCTAAAATGTTAACTTGGAGGCACTCGGTCAGAAAATGGTAGATAAGACTAGGGCGCGACAGTAAAAGCTATTGAAATATGCCAATGAACTTATGGAAGAAAAATACATTTAAAGACTAAAAAGGCACATAACACAAAGTGGAGCGAGTATTTTGAAACTAACCTATCGTTTTAATTTGTATTTTCTGTGTAATTAGCTATGCATCAAATTGAAAACCATTTTGCACTTCTACTTTGTCTTCTATATTTTCCCTAATTCAAAAACAAATACTTTCTATCTCACCTTTTTTTTGTTGCTCATTTGCTTAATGTTGATTTTTTTATGTACTATGTATCTGAAAGCTATTATACTTGATTTTTACTGTTAAAGTGAGAATATGAAGAGATTAGTGTATGCTTGTGTTTATTAATTCCACTTGCTGGTGATGTTTATGGTATTAGGTGAATGATTCACCTGTTAATAATTCAGCAGCATTTATAATTGAGATGTCAACATATCGAAATACTTAGAGTTTATCTTGTACTTGGATGTAGCTCTATTTACCATCATTTGAGCAAAGGTGAAGTGAAATTGTTCATTGTAATTAGGAAAAAATTAATATATTGTCAAGTGTTCTATTACGTATTCACAAAGTTGTTTTTGCTATATTTTTCATAATTTCATTTCTTTGAATACCAGGATTATTATTTAAGGTGTGTATTTGGTCGATCATGTTTTAATTCAATATAGTGAGTTAATATAGTTCCATAATATAGACCGTTGTTATAAACAGTGGTGCTGTTATTGTTATTAGAGCATTCATGATTTTTCTCGACAGTATTCTCTCCTCTTGGTTGATTCGAAGGTGTTTATACACTAGAGAAAGTGCGAGTGTCGGAGGCCGAAATGCTTGTCAGAATAAAGCAACAGCTTAACTTCAAGACTAGAAATCCTTATTGTGAGTACATATATGTTATGAAAATGTATTCATCTTTTATCTCCTTTTACTCTTTTTTTCCCTCCCATTTTCGTGTTTAGGTCTTTTTAATGACTCTTTGTGCTCAATCTCACGTTTCATTCTCCCATCCTTTTTTATTCTTAAATTCAATTTTCAGTTGTGCACTGGATGATGCAATAAATCAAGATTTTGTGTGCAAAAGAGTGGCTGCTTGCTGTGTATTAATTCCTTCCAAAAGGAAAACGACTTTTGGTCATTATGGAGTAATTTTGTATTTACTAGCTATATATGATATTCAATAAAAATGTAATAAAGTATCAAAAAGAATTTTTTTTATGACATTTAATCAATTATAAGAAGTTATGAGCTAATTATTGGTACTTTTGTCTTTCTATTCTTTTTTCAGAAATTTATTAACTTCTCTGGCCGATCACACAACCAATTTCATCGTTTTTGCTTTCACGTAATTATGTTTAAGTTAAGACAAAGGAAGGTGAATTTGTGCATGTAATACTCATGACAAATATTTCATACCAAATTGGGAGTGTGTCTAACGATAGTGAAAAATTAGATATAAAAAATGTGAAGGAGAAAGATGTCTCAATATGACAAAACAATGACATTAGAAAAAAGAATTCTTCTATGGAGTTAGTCTTTAACCCTACAATATTTAGTAACTTCCTGTATACACATTTAATAATCCTATATGTTTATAGTTTTAGGTCGAAAACTCTATCTATCTATTTTTTTCAAAATTTTAAAAAACCTTTTTTATTTTATAAAATTATACGGTACTATAATTTTTCGTCCATAAGTCTTCCATAAAATTAAAATACTTATTTGAGGTTTTGAACATGTTTACTAACCGCTCATGTTCTTTTTTTTTTAAGTACTTTGGTAGATTTCTGCTAGGGGTGTACATAGGTCGGGATGGTTCGGATTTTACAATTACCAAACTAAACCAATTGTGTCGGGTTATTAATTCTAAAGACCAAACCAAACCAATAAAACTCGGGTTTTTCACTCTCGATTTTTCTCGGATTTTCTCTGATTTTTGGGTTATTCGGGTTTTTCCCGGTAAAATCTTCATAGAACAAAACATATAAATTATGCTCAAAATATTTCTTTAATCCCAGTAAGATACAACTATATAAAGTATTTTCCAAGAAAATAATACGAAATATGAGATGTGTCATGACATTATCATAAAATATTCTACAATAAAGACAATAAAATTATGTAATATGAATATTGCTAATTAAAAAGCCATAATAAAAATAAGCTTAATCTAAAAGTACTAAGTCATGCTAAAATAAGTAGACTAATAAGGGAGTATTAATTACATGACTAAACGCTAAAGAAAAAATTAAAATAGGATATGCATTTTTATCTAAATTATTGCCAAACAAAAAATAGATATTCAATACATTCTCATTTGTAGTATTGAATTGAATGACTTTTATTAGCATTAGTATTGATTTGATTTTGGTTTGAGCTTTTGTTAGCATTATTTAATTTACTAATATTAATGGCTATAAAACTTATTGGAACATTCAAAAGTTCTAAGTCCAACCTTGAAATAATACCTTAAAAGATAAAATTATAAAAAAATTAAGAAATATTTATAAATTACATCACAATAAGTATATTTATATATTAAATATATCTAAAATTTCTATATATGTAATGTCGGGTTGGTTTGGTGTCGGTTTGACTTTTTTTAGTTAAAACCAAACCAAACCATTTATGGTCGGTTTTTTTTTCCAATACCAACCAATTCAAACCAAACCATAGTCGGATTTTTTTTCTCGGTTTGACTCGGATTATCGAGTTGGTGCGTTTTGTCGGTTTCCTTTGTACACCCCTAATTTCTGCCTTATTATTTGGTTATTCTCCCCTTCCACTATAATTGTATTTGTTAAAATATAAATATGATATGTATTAATGTCTATAAGTATTCACATTTGTAGTATGTTTTGCATTAGTTGATCAATATAAGTATTTTTGAATTTTTTTTAGTAGAATGCGAAACTCTATCAGTGTGAAAAGAAACAAGCACTCGGGTGAAGGTTGATAATTGGTGTTGTCGACTTCAAGAAGCAAATTGATTAGTGTTGCTGTTTGATAACGAATTGCTTTGTTTTTATTATTTTCCTTTTGTATGGTTAGAGACTTCTTTTCAATAAGACTTGCATATTTAAAAAAAAAAAAAAGAGTTGTTTGTAAATTTATTAATCACCGCGTGAAGCGCGGATAAATTCACTAGTTAATGTATAATTTCAAAAAGACTCGCACGATCTCTTTCTTCTTATTCTTTCTTTATTGCACCCATTTGAAGCTTACATAGTAATGAAAAGACTGATTCACTGGTTGGATCGAAAAAATAAATAATATTTGAAGAAGAACTATAATAAAGTCCAAGAAAAATCAATGTCCTAACTTTAGTTCGAAATTCAACTTTCCAAAAGATTTTGAAAAGAAGTTGAAGGTTCATATTTCATTTTGAAGTTGAAAATTCAAAGGTTGAATTGATCAAACTACTTGAATGGTGTTAGTGACTTGAATTTGAGGAGAAATCAGAACCACCATTGTCAAAAACTAAAAAACTTGATGTGGAAAGCTGAATTTGAAATGTATTTGAGTATTGCTAAGACTTGTTGAACTAGTTGGGTGAATGAAAATTCGAATTTTGGAAGCCGGTAAATGCTTATTCACACCAGATGTTTATACCTGACTAATAATTAGTATTAAAAATCAACAAATCAAAGTGAAAATAATCTAACTAAGTTAAGTGTTAAAAAATATATATGTACAAGAGACATATAGAAGAATTTACCTAAATAACTGTCACTCAATCGTTTAAATTAAAAATAGTCGTTGGGAGAAAACCATACGTGTAATATATTGTATAATCAATATATAATTTATGTTTACAAGCTAGAAATACAAATAATAAATTCAATCGGCTATTTATGTAAAAATTATTGATTTGGTGTAAACACCCCATGTTTTATCTTGGAAGACGTCGAGGCCAATTTGAGGAGGGTTAGATCGAAATTTGAAGCTCAAGAATGAAGAAGAGTTGCAGTCAACTTCAGATATTTGACTAAAATATCAAACAAAAATTATAGATATTTGAGTGAAACTTCACACAAAATAATTTTAGGCAAAAATTAAAACGTCAGACAATTTTTTTTAGATAAAATGTAAAATTTGAAGACAAAAAAGTTTGAGACTTCAAACCAAACTTCAGACTTATGGTTAAAAAAATTGAAAGATTAGATTTTGAAATGATTCGAATTACAAAAATTTATGAACTCTGACTATGCATTAAAAATGTATTTTTTTTTAACTTTTGACCCTCGATTGCTTCATAAACTTCAAATTTAACAAGTATGGTAGGTTATTTGTGTAATTCAACTTTAAACAGGGATCCTCAAAGTGGCTATCTGCGCAATTCCAGCAAGCCCAACCGCGCAAGTTGAACCGCCTAGGCGCCTAAATTCATTCTCTTCGTCTTATAAATCGAAGGTTCAAATTTGAAAGGCTTCATTGATCACTGCACTTAGGTTTTCCAAAATTTCAACTTTCAGGAAAAATACCATAACGTAATGAGGCGAAGATTCAAATCCGCTATTAAATTTCCAGCAAAAACCCTAAGCTCTTCAGCTGGAGTGGTCACTCAACCTCAGGGCCTCGAAGATGCACGATCCGGTACTGATTGTCACTTGAATTTGCAGTTCTTTTCTGACTCTAGTCGGAATTATATTATTGTTGGTTGCTCGATATTTTGTTTCAGCTACTGGATTACATTTGCTGCTCCACATTATCAAATATTGGTGTGAATCATTGTAAAATGGTCTGTGTATCATCAGGAACATCGGCGGATGTATATAGAAGGCAGTGGCTGGAGCTGCACCTGTTGCCTTGATTCAAAACCTAGAAAAATTATTTAGAAGTTTTGTGTAATATATTTATAGTAATTTCGAACCATAGTAGCAAAAAAAGGGAAATAATCTTCTAGTATTCTGCATTCACTGACCTAAATCCTGAATATATCTTTGTGCATGAATTGTAACAATGATAACTGATTAAGTCTTTTGGGCCAGAGCATTATGTGAAAAAGGTCCCTAAGATTAGCCACCAGGAAATGAAGTTGACTAACGAGAGGTGGGTTCTTGGGGATTTAGTAACTTCTCAGAATTGGAAGTTAGTACTTTTACTCTAGGTCCTTGCTTCCAAAGATTGGTTTATCCTTTTATAGATTTATATGTTTAGAAAATACAAAGAAATTCTAATACTTTTAATTTGTGTTTGCCAAATATTAGCATGATATGAGTTTAAATGGAGTAATGTGGTCAGTGAGGATTCATATAGCCGACCTCAACTTGTTTAGGATTGAGACATATTTGTTGTTCTAACTCAAGGCTACCTCAAACCATCATAGTCCCATCATGATTGAAGGAGGTCATAGTTCTACCTTTTTCCTTTGATAGGCTTCTTATCATCAGCCACATGTTAAGCGAAACCCATCAAGATGCTATGAATGAATGGTTTGAGATCCTTGGCGCATATCAGCACCATTGTCACCTTCTTCAAGATCATGTGTTTTTCTTTTGGATTAATGGGTCATAGTGGTTGTTCAACAATGGCATATTGGTATCTGTATGTCATATGTATAGCTTCAGCCATTTGTTGGATTTCATTTTATTTTTCTGTCATTTGTTTGTTTTGGTATCCTATTTAGTACAGCAACAACAACTAGGATTCAGTTCCAAGCGAGTTAAGGTCCATGTCGCTCTATTTAAACTTTGGTATCTTACTTATTATAGCAATACAAATGTGTCTTGACGCTCATTTCATTTAAAAGCTTCCTAACAAAATAGCTTATTTCCACTGCCAAACCAGATGATCATTGAATAGAATGGATTTGGAGGTGATTACAATAAAATTTCTCTGCCTTAACCTTAAATAATCGAAGTCTTAATGCAAGCAAAGGAGGTGTCAGGTGTTACATTTAAGTGCTCCCCCTTATTATTGAAGTCTCTTGTTTGCCATTTTTATGTTGATGTCTTTCATGTCAATGGCATTTTACTAGCAATAAAGATGGTATGAACCCGAATCATTTCAGATGTTGGCAAGTATCAGCAGTCAGCAAACACTACTACTGATGACCTGCTTCATATGCGTTTTGCTTTTGGACTAAGTGGAGAGAGTTGGACTTACCATGGATGTATCATTAATTCAATATCTTTATATAAGATATTGTCTTCATTCATTTTTTGTATTTTGATTTGATTCGCTGGCCATTTTTCCTCTATCTCATTTATTCTTGCGTTAACGATTTTGTGCTTGATATTAGACCTGTGCTCTCCCTTTGTCCTCCTGCTATACATAAAGTTTGTAGTAATTTTTCACTGTTAGATGCAATCAAGGCAAAAAATGTCACATCCCCAGATACGGAAGCAGATCCTCTTCCTAATGTTGGAAGAGTTGCATTTTCCAAAAAATATCAGACAGCTCGCAACCCTAGATGTAAGGTTTTTCTTTATTTTGAACTACCTTTTTTATTACTTATGTCCCAAGTCCCAACCATTATATGATTTCAGAAGATGTTAACTGTTTCAAATATATATCTCTAAATTCTTTAAAAATTATAGTATTGTTAGTGCAGCTGATATGCCCAAAACTTCAGAATATGCTTTCTTCAAGAAGTTGAAAAAGGATGTTGGCCATAGTAATTCAGATCTTCTCCACAGAAGGAGTAAACTATCAAAGAATAGTACCTCAGGTGGGTTGCACTTTGATTCTAGCTACTAAACTTTCTGGTTCCTCAAAAGCTTTAAGAAAATTCAGCTTGCTTTATTTTATTCAGAAACCACCTTTTATTTGAAGGATTTAACTAATCATGCCTAATATGCAGACACAACGAGCACACACAACGTGCTGAAGTGTCCAAATAAGGACCTTAAAATCCCAATTCAAGTAGAAAACGAATATCAGACTAATGAACGCCAGTCCTTTTCACCTGTTGATGGTGTCATACGTAGGAAGCAGAGTATAATGTGTACAAGTAATATAAGCATCTTGACTCTGTTCGGTCGGTTGTTAATTTCAGCGACCTACGTGGTATGACAAAATGCAGGTATATCCAAGGAGGCAAAACTTAAGTCCTTTTCACTCCCAACTGCAGTGACTCCTGTAGATTCAAATTTGCGGCTGTCACCCCTTGCAGGTCCATCAAATAATTCAGGTTACCTTCCATCAGCCATTCAATTCTCTCTGAAACATTGATTCTTCACTTAGGATTCTGTCTGCATAGTTACGCTATCATCCCTCACCCTCTCTCTTTCGATGGATAAATATCGACTTGTGAGATGGACATGGGAAGAACTAGAATGACTGCCTTATTAGTGAGAATTTATCTTTATCCAAGGAAAAGAAGAAGAAAAAAAAGCTCTAGGAAATGTTATTACTGGACCCTTCACACTAAGAAAGAAGCTTGCTGTTTTTCAATCTGAATGCTCCTTACTATGAAGTTATTTTAGTGTTTAAACAGAGGTAAATATCAATGTCATACATTCAGTACAATAGTTGATGCAGAAGCACCACAATTTGTACACTGCTGAATCAGCATTACAGGCTTTCTCCTCAATTCTTTTTCATTTTCTTGCTAAGAGTTCAGGTAGGGGTTGATGCTCTATGCTTGGAGAAACCTCCTGGCGCTAATGTCTAAAAAGTTCCAGCATAACCCTTAGGTCGTTTGAGCTAGATTATTCAATCTACCAAGTGTTTCCTTGTATTAGCAGTCTAATGGCCGTAGTTTTTTCCACACTAGCAAGACTCCAAGAGGCCTTTTCTAGTCATGATGAAACAAGAATGAAAACCTTGTCTCTTTGAATATGTGCTCCATTGGTTTTTTGAAGTGGGGAAATCATATCTATATCTTGTTTCGTCTGTGTTCTGTTGTTGTCTTAGTTGACTGATTTCATTAACCTCAGCCAACTGATTATGGAGCTTGCTCTAGCAGTTTACAGGGCGTGTGATTAGACTTAGACGTAAACATTTACATCTTCCTTATCACTCTTAGGGAGCCAGTACTCTGGTAATGGAATTTTTGCTGCAAAGAGACAGAAACTACGTCAGCAGGCAAATGCACTGTTTCTTGACGTCGAAAAACTCAATTCTGAAAGGTCATCAAGATTAATGTTTTCAGTTGCTTTGATATCTTGATAAGTTCCATCTCAAATTGACTTATGGTTCCAGGTTTGATTTGGTTTCTGCACTTCTCAGCCGGCTGTTCCCTGGAAGGAAGGAGGGTGAAGTATGATCTCTTAGCTTTCTCATCAACTATACAGTCAAATTTCTTTTCTTTTTTCTGACTTTCTGTTACTTGGAAATTCAGGATTTCTGGGATTCAAAGGTCAGGAAAGGGGATTCAAGTACTACCTCACTTGCACATGCTAAGCCAGATCATGCGCGACCTCATTCAAAACACAAAGAAGATGTTACAATACCAGAATATAGGATGAGCCAGACTGATGGCTGCCTCACTAATTTCTTTTGTAGGCCAAAGGAGAGAGTTCCCCTAGAATGGGATAACTTCAATTCTGCCTTTCATCTCATCGACTATGACGCAGAAACTGGTTTGCTCTGTGAAGATGTAGATAATAGTCAAATTTCAAACAACAAAAGTATAAGTTTATGGGATCAGAGTGATTCATTGCCTTCATTATCCTTTGACCGGCATGGGTTTGCTGATCATCTCCTACCGGATAGACTTCATAGTGCAAATATACCTGTAAGCAGAGAAGCACAAAACTTATTCTTAGATTGGGATTTCAATGAGGAGAAAAATGATCCAGCATTAGCCATTACTACTAGCGGAGGGAATAAACTGTGTTCACCAATAGCCACCTTACCGCATGTTGATTACCAGCGGAGTACAGAAAAGAAGCTTGATGCGCTGGCACTGTCATCTTTATATACAAACTCTGCCTGCTTTGATGCACTGCCATATTTTCATTCAAACAATTTTCAGCAGAAACTCTTTCCTACCAAATTTTGCTCCAGGGACTTTGGAACGATTCTTGAACATGAGGAATGTGCAGTTGCAAGATTGGACCAGTTTGACCTACCCTTGTTATGCAACTCAGAAGATTTTAATTCTCTGGAAGATCATAATCCTGATTTTCGAACAATTCTTGAACATGAGGAATGTGGAGTTGCAAGATTGGACCACTATGACCAACCCTTGTTATGTTACTTAGAGGATTTCACTTCTCTGGAAGATTGTAATCCTGAGAATGCATTTGAAAGTGGCAATGTTATTGTCTCTTATCTTAGTCATCTTGAGAAGAATCATTGTGATTCTGAAGAACTCTTGCCAATTGCCTTGGATACATTCGGCTGGAATTTCCTGTCAGCAACCAGTTCCCAGTTGCAGAGGGGTTTATCTACTTATCATACTTTTAGATTACCTCATAGAAAAGATACAGTTGGTCTAACAAATGAGGAGATCAAATACAACTTGTATGATTTAAACCCAAGAGAAACTGCTCCTCAATCATTTGAACAGTCATTCAACTCTCATATCTGGTACTCTCGCAACTCTGAAGTATCTTGTGACAAAGCAAGGGGTGGATCTCTATTACTTGAAAATTCAAGCAGGGTTACATCTGTTGAAGAAATTTCTCCTGATCATTCTGATGAATGGACATTGAGCTGAAGATTCACATATAGTTTTGACGGGTCCTATACTCATATCAAATAATCATAGTGCTGCCTCCTATTCCATTAAAGGTATGTTCTTTTTCCGTGATCATCCATCGTTTGGCCCTGTTATGTTGTGTTTGAGATTCAGCCATGTAAATAAATTGATTTCAAAACCAACTAGATTTCCTTTTTCTTCCAACAGAATGGAATTCCGCCAAGGAGAACACCTTTCATTTTTGGGTGTTTGTTGCTCTAGCGTGACAGTGATCCACTATGTGTAAATCACCCTTCCGGAAGCATTCAACAGACTAAAGGTATGTATCAGGGCCTTTAGTAGTACATTGTTTTCTGCGGTTGCAAGTAGAAACATAGTGTAATTCTGGTATTTTGCAATCCTTAGTTTCATTTACTATGTAAACAAATGTCTCATTAGGTATTTAGTATCTGCTGATGGCACCCTCTAAACAGCATCAAGCAAGACCTTGTTAGTTTTCATTTACACTAAAATGTGACACCTGACACCATGTTACACGTATGCAACCTACATTCTAAGGGGTCAACCGAGAAAGTATTTTGAAATGGAACACAAATATATATGTGAAAAATCACTAAATTTTCAAACATATTAAATTCTAAACCCATAATTTCAGAAGTACAATGTTTTCAGAGAACCTTTAAGATTAAATCCAATTTCTAAATTCGCATATGATATTAGGTAGGAAGAGGCAAGGGTGGCAAACGTATGAGTAACGTTATCCATTTTGGAGGGTTGGCGCTTCCTAATAATGGCCTCTTTTTGTATATTAAAATTGTTAGGATACTTTCCATTTGAATCCGCAGCATTTCATATGACAAGTGTACTCTTTCAGTTCTCAAAACTCTTTTTGTCTTTGCTTGAAATTCTTGTTCCCGTCTCCTTATGGAATACTAGTATATATACATATACTCAAGTTTCTTGTATTATCATGCAGTGTTCTTTTTGTTCGTTTTCCTTCTCAAAAACTGGAGGTCAACAGTGAAATGTCAATTACTACAAGGAATAATAGAATAAGCATACAAAAAATTGTACTGAATGAGCAGCTGTGTGGAGAATATAGACAAAAAAAATCAAAAAAAAAATGAGAAACTACTCTGACGAATCTTACTGTGGTCCCCCTTTTACTCTGTCGGCCAATCCTATTTGTGTTCATTGACATAATTTGTCGAACACTCCAGCTCTTATTCATTTTGGTTCTTGGCTTCTAAAGAATCTCTCAAAATATACTTAAAACAATTATTTAGTCCTATTGGCTCGTTTAACGCGTGAGAACAAGCTGACCTTTTGTGTCCTATTCTTAACAATGAACTTTTTGTATTCGAACTTTTGTTTCAGCTTCTAGCCGTCTATCCAAAGGCGTTCTTAGCTTTGCCATTTTACGAGTTCAAATTTGTTACGACCCCGGTTCACCCTCCGTGAACCATTGTGACGGCAATTAGTCTCTACGACTAGGTAAGCCTAACAATGCGGAAAAGAAACCAATTTGCGGAATAAATAATTAAAAACCGAAATAGTGAAATAAGACAGTATTTTAAAGTGTCGCTTGGCATACACAATAACAACTCTCGAAAACTAATAACATTTTCCAAAACTCGGAATCTCATGATCACAAGCCTTTGAATTTTCTATAAGCATTTAACTCCAGAATATCTAACAAGGAAAACGAAAGTACAGAAGGGCTAATACAAAAAAGGGGAGTAGAAAGAGACTCTTCGGTCTGCGGACGTGGCAGGTATACCTCGGAGTTCCTACAAGCGTCTCGTCTCACGAGTGATAAGTCTGAATGGAAGTACTTGGATCTACACATGAAAAACATGCACAAAAAGGGGAATGAGTACACCACAACGATACTCAGTAAGTGTTAAGCCTAACCTCGGTCGGGTAGTGACGAGGAAGGTCAGGGCCCTACTGAGATTAAATGAAATACCAGGTATAACAGAATGAGATAAGCAGTACAGTTGAAAACTAACAGTAAGAATTAATACAGGATAATAAAGATAACAACAATTGAAACAGAGAAAAAAACAATCACAAGGAAATACTAATCTTCACAAAGATAACACCCAGGGATCTCTTAGTACCCTAAATATATGCCAGGGATCTCTTGGTATCCCGATGATCTCTTGGTATCCTCAATGTATGCTAGGGATCTCTTGGTATCCTCAATGTATGCTAGAGATCTCTTGGTATTCCCAATGTATGTTAGGGATCTCTTGGTATCCCGAAGATTTTTTGGTATCCTCAATATATGCTGGGAATCTCTTGTTATCCTCAATATACGTGTTGGGGATCTCTCGGTATCCCGCACTTCAGCTCAAATCATAAATGCGTACAGGGGATCTCCCGGAATGTCGTCCCGTAGTCCCAAAGTAAAACACACAACAATGGCACAAAAAATATTCAAATAAACTCAACTTCATACCAAAGTAACACAGGCAATTCTAACCTAGCATACTTCACGTAATACAAATATGGCAGTTAAAGTAGATAAAGCAATTAGGTCAATTAGACATGCTTCTCTAAGCTATCAGCATGTTTAAAAGTGCAAGTAGAATAAATAGGAAGGGAAAACGCAATTAAAGTTGCTTCATGAAAATAGGATATTCAACAATTAGCACAAGTACGCACTCGTCACCTCACGCAAGGCATTTCAATTATCACAATACAAATCCTAAGGGGAAAGTCCCTTACACAAGGTTAGGCAAGCCACTTACCTCGAACCAGCTCAAATCAATCCGAAACCACGCTCTTGCCACGATTACTCGACTCCAAATGACCCAAACTTATTCAATTCAATTTCATAATGTAAATAACATTTCAAGTAACTGATTCTTCAAAGAAATTCTAAGCTAATACGCGGAATTAGGTAAAATGACCAAAATGCCCATTGGGCCCACATCTCGGAATCATGTAAAATTTACATTTCTAGAATCCTCACACTCTCATGAGTTCAGTCATACCAAAATCGGACCTCAAATGGTCCATCAAATCATCACTCAAAGGTCTCTAATTAGTCAAGCCCTAACCCCCAAATTACCACTGATTTTCCTTAAATATTCATATTATAATGATAAAAATTACCTCAATAACGAGTTTAGGTTCCAAGAATCTTACCTCCTCGAAGTTCCCTTGAATTCCCTCTCAAAAACCTCCCCAAAAGCTCACTTCCCGGATGAAAATGGTGAAAGAATAACTCAAATTCGCGAAGGCAACTATTTATATGTTCTGCCCAGCAATCCCGCATCTGTGGTCCACCCGTCCCATCTGCGATCCCGCTTCTGCGGTTGGGGAACCGCTTCTGCGGTTCTCACTTAAAACCTCTCTGCCGCACCTGCGACCCAGAATCCGCATCTGCGGTCTCGCAGGTGCGGTACATATTTTGCTTCTGCGGTTCCTGGCCCCTTCCTCATCTGCCGCTTCTGCGGCTGCATTCCGCATCTGCGGGAGTCGCACCAACAGCCTCTCAACCGCATATGTGGTTATGACAACAGTCATAGCTTCAGCTGCAATTCCAAACTCCAAATCCTTTCGTCAACCATCCGAAATCATCCCGAGACCCTCGGAACCTCAACCAAAAATACGAACAAGTCATATACCACTAACCAAACTTATACTAATCCTTCAAACACCTAAAACAACACCAAAACCTCGAATTAACCATGTATCCAAGCCTAAGAACTCCAAAATTCTCAAAATACGCTTTCGATCAAAAAGTCTACCAACCCTCGTCCGAATGACCTGAAATTTTTGTACACGCGTCACATTTAACACTACGGAGCTACTCCAACTTCCGGAATTCTATTTCAACCCTCGGGTCAAAATCTCACTATCGAACCGGAAACTTCAAAAATTCAACTTTCGAAATTTCAAGCCTAAATTAGCTACGGGCCTCCAAACCACAATCCGATCACGCCCCTAAGCCCGAAATCACTCAACGGAGCTAACAGAACCATCGAAATTCCATTCCGAGGCCGTCTTCACACTGTTCCGACTATGGTCAATTTTTCAAAACTTAAGCTCTTATTAAGGGACTAAGTGTCCCAAAACTCTTCGAAACTCAAAATTGAACATCCTGACAAATCAAAATAGCAGAAATAAATACGGGGAAAGCAGTTAATAGGGGATCAGGGCGTAAATTCTTAAAACGACAGGTCGGGTCGTCACATCCTCCCTGAAGTAGTGAAAAGATTAGGGTAACGGCTGCGCATATCCTGCTCGGTCTCCCAGGTCGCCTCCTCGACCGGCTGAGCCCGCCACTGAACCTTCACTGATGCAATGTTCTTTGACCTCAGCTTTCTAACCTGCCTGTCCAATATTGCCACTGGCTCCTCAACATAGGATAGATCCTTGTCCAACTGGACTGAATTGAAATCCAACACGTGCGACGGATCACTGTGATACCTCCAGAGCATCGAAACATGAAATACCAGATGAACTCCTGCCAAGCTGGGAGGTAAGCCAAGCTCATAGGCAATCTCCCAACACGCCTCAATATCTCAAAAGAGCCAATAAACCTCGGACTCAACTTCCCTTTCTTCCCAAATCTCATAACTCCCTTCATAGGCGATACCCGAAGCAGAACCCGCTCTCCAACCATATAGGAAACACCACAAACCTTCCAATCTGCATAGCTCTTCTGTCTGGACTGGGCTGTACGGAGTCTGTCCTGAATCACCTTGACCTTCTCCAAGGCATCCTGAACCAAGTTTGTGCCCAATAGTCTAGCCTCACCCGGCTCAAACCAACCCATCGGGGATCTACACCGTCGGCCATATAAAGCCTCATACGGTGCCATCTGAATGCTGGACTGATAGCTGTTGTTGTAAGCAAACTCCGCCAGTGGCAGGAACTGATCCCAAGACCTTCCAAACTTGATCACACACGCACGGAGCATATCCTCAAGAATCTAAATAGTGCGCTCGGACTGTCCGTCCGTTTAAATGTTGTGCTCAACTCTACCCGAGCACCCAACTCATGCTGAACGGCCCTCCAGAACCGTGATGTGAACTGAGTACCTCTATCTGAAATGATGGAAACTGGAATACTATACAAGCGAACAATCTCCCGGATATAAATCTTCGCTAGACGCTCCGAAGAATAGGTAGTACACATAAGAATGAAGTGCGCGGACTTGGTCAGCCAATCCACAATCACCCAAATAGCATCGAACTTTCTCAAAGTCCGTGGGAGCCCAACTACAAAGTCCATGGTGATCCGCTCCCACTTCCACTCCGGGATCTCTATCTACTAAAGCAACCCACCCGGTCTCTGGTGCTCATACTTCACCTGCTTACAGTTGAGGCACCGAGCTACAAATCCAACTATATCTTTCTTCATCCGCCTCCACCCATAGTGCTGCCTCAAATCCTGATACATCTTCACAGCACCCGGATGAATGGAATATCGCGAACTATGGGCCTCCTTCAGAATCAACTTTCGAAGCCCATTAACATTGGGTACACAAATCCGACCTTGCATCCTCAATACCCCGTCATCACCACTAGTCACATCTCTGGCATCACCATGCTGAACCTTGTCCTTGAGGACAAGCAAATGAGGGTCATCATACTGACGCTCCCTGATACGATCAAATAAGGAAGACCGAGAAACCACGCAAGCTAGAACCCGACTGGGCTCCGAAAGATCCAATCTCACCAACTGGTTGGCTAAGGCCTGAACATCCATCGCCATAGGCCTTTCCGATGCTGGTAAATAGGCCAAACTCCCTAAACTCTTTGCCCGGTGACTCAAGGCATCGACCACCACATTGGCCTTGCCCGGGTGATATAAAATAGTGATATCATAGTCCTTTAGCAACTCTAACCACCTCCTCTGGCGCAAGTTTAAATCCTTTTGCTTGAACAGGTGCTGCAAGCTCCGATGATCGGTATAAATCTCACAAGGAACACCGTACAAATAATGACGCCAGATCTTCAAGGCGTGAACAATGGCAGCTAACTCGAGATCATGGACAGGATAATTCTTCTCATGCACCTTCAACTGTCTGGAAGCGTAGGCAATCACCCTACCGTCCTGCATCAAAACCGCTCCAAGGCCAATCCTTAAGGCATCACAATAAACGGTGTAAGACCCCGATCATGTAGGCAATATCAAATGTGGGGCTGTAGTCAAAGCTGTCTTGAGCTTCTGAAAGCTCGCCTCACACTCTTCCGTCCACTGGAACGGAGCACCCTTCTGGGTCAGTTTGGTCATAGGGGTTGCAATCGATGAAAACCCCTCCACAAAATGACGGTAATAACTCGCCAAACCGAGAAAACTGCGGATCTCTATAGCTGAGGATGGTCTGGGCCAACTCTGCACTGCCTCTACTTTCTTTGGATCCACCTGAATACCCTCACTCGACACCACATGGCCTAAGAATGCCACAGAATCCAACCAAACTCACATTTCGAGAACTTAGCATATAACTTCTTTTTCCTCAGAGTTTGGAGCACTGTCCGCAGGTGCTGCTCATGATCTTCCCGACTCCGGGAATACACCAGAATATCATAAATAAAGACAATGACGAACGAGTCAAGATACAACCGGAACACACTGTGCATCAAATGCATAAATGCTGCTAGGGCATTGGTTAGCCCAAATGACATAACAAGGAACTTATAATGACCATACCGAGTCCTGAAGGCAGTCTTCAGGATATCTGGCTCCCGAATCTTCAACTGATGGTAACCTGAGCGTAAGTCAATCTTAGAAAACACTCGTTCTCCCTGAAGCTGGTCAAACAAATCATCAATACGAGGTAGAGGATAACAGTTCTTCACTGTAACCTTGTTCAACTAACGATAATCAATACACATATGCATAGAACCATCCTTTTTCTTCACAAACAAGATAGGAACACCCCAAGGTGATACACTGGGCCGAATAAAACCCTTATCAAGCCATTCCTGTAACTGATCCTTCAACTCCTTCAACTCAGGAGGAGCCATACGATACGGAGGAATAGAAATGGGCTGAGTGCCAGCACAGATCAATGCCAAAATCAATATCTCTATCGGGCGGCATGCCCGGAAGGTCAGCTGGAAACACATCAGAAAAATCTCGTACTACTGGGACTGAATCAACAGAAGGAGGTATCAATACTGACATCTCTCACATAAGCTAGACACGCGTCACACCCCTTCTAAACCATACGCTGAGCCTTAAGGAAAGAAATAACTCTACTGGGAGTGTGATCTAAAGCACCCCTCCACTCAACACGCAGTACACCTAAAATAGCCAGCGTCCTAGTTTTGGCGTGACAATCAAGAACAACATAATGGGGCGACGACCAGTCCATGCCCAAGATAATATCAAGATCTACCATGATGAGCAATAACAAATCGGCTCTGGTCTCAAAACCACTAAGAGCAATCAAACACGACCGATAAACGCGGTCCACAATAAGAAAATCTCCCATAGGAGTAGAAACATAAATAGGGGAACTCAAAGAATCCCGAGATACACCCAAATATGGAGCAAAATAAGAAGACTCATAACAATAAGCGAAGCCTAGATTGAATTGAACCGATGCACCTCTATGACAAACCAGTACAATACCTGTGATGACAGAATTGGAGGCAACAACCTCGGTATGGGCAGGAAAGGCATAATATCTGGCCTGACCTTCCTCTCTGGCTGGCTGAGTAGGTGGGGTAGTAACTGGTGCTATGATCATAGCCTGAGAACTCTACGGAGCGCGATGTGGCTGAGAATTCTGTGAAGGTGCACTCCTCCCAAGTCTAGGGCAATCCCTCACCACATGGCGTGTGTCACCACACTCAAAACAAGCTCTGGGAGGACGTTGAAGTGGGAACTGTGCGGTACGGGTACTCCAAGACCCCTGAACACCTAAAACACTGTGTGAAATCTGAGATGCAAACTGAGCTGGCTGACCCACAAAACCTCTACCATGTCGTACTCTTCCTCCAAAATAAGGACCAGTGGTTCTCTCCAGTCTACGAGGTCTCCTCATTTCCCTATACTCTCTCACTTGACCTCGTCCGTCCTCTCTCTCTTGGACCCATCTGTCCTCTGCTCGGCGAGAGGTCCTCACCACCTACTAAACTGGGACCACAGGCTGTGTCGCTATGACACCTGGAACCTGACCAATGAGAACTCGCTGCTCTAGAGTGGGGGTGGCGGAAGTCTGGGTCCCTTTCCCGATCTATGAAGTAGTTGGTACAACCTGAATCAACCCCGTCTGTACTAATGTACCAAACATGCTCAGGAATTGTGCTAATGTCCCCCGAAGTGCTGGAGTAATAGTAGCAGTAGGCGTATCCGGTGCCTGGGCTTTGGCTGGAACTGCTGGTGGCTCCTCGATGGTAGCTCGCGCGGGTGCTCTGGCTTCACCGCGTGTGCGTCCTCGGCCTCTACCCCGGCCCCGACCTCTGATGGCTCTCGCAGGGGGCGCGAGTGTCTGATCATCTCTAGTGGCACGTGTCCTCACCATCTGTGAGAGAATGGAAGACAGAGGTTTAGGATTGTGATGTCAAAAATCTCGCACGACAGGGAAATCAAATGAAGTGGAATTTTTCTAACGGTTACATAGCCTCTCGTAGATAAGTACGTACGTCTCCGTACCGATCCGCGAGACTCTAATAAGCCGGCTTGTGATTCATGACGCCTATGAACCTAGGGCTCTGATTCCAACTTGTCACGACCCCGGTTCGCCCTTCGTGAACCATCGTGACGGCACCTAGTCTCTACGACTAGGTAAGCCTAACAATGCGGAAAAGAAACCAATTTGTGGAAGAAATAATTAAAAACTGAAATAGTGAAATAAGATAGTATTTTAAAGTGCTGCTTGTCATACACAATAACAACTCTTGAAAACTAATTACATTTCCCAAAACCTGGAATCTCATGATCACAAGCCTTTAAATTTTCTACAAGCATCTAACTCCAAAATATCTAACAAGGAAAACGAAAGTAAATAAGGGTAAATACAAAAAAAAGGGGAGTAGAAAGGGACTCTTCGGTCTGCGGACGCGGCAGATATACTTCAGAGTCTCTACAAGCGCCTCGCCCGAGTGATAAGTCTGAATGGAAGTACCTGGATCTGCACATGAAAAACATGCGCAGAAAGGGGCATGAGTACACCACAACGGTACTTAGTAAGTGCCAAGCCTAACCTCGGTCGGGTAATGACGAGGAAGGTCAGAGCCCTACTGAGATTAAATGAAATATCAGGTATAATAGAATGAGATAATCAGTACAGTTGAAAACTAACAGTAAGAATTAATACAGGATAATAAGGATAACAACAACTGAAACAGAAACAAAAACAATCACAAGGAAATACCACTCTTCACATAGATAATAACCGGGGATCTCTCAGTATCCTGATGATCTCTTAGTACCCTCAATATATGCTGGGGATCTCTTGGTATCCTCAACGTATGCGTGGGATCTCGTGGTATCCCGAGGATATCTTAGTATCCTCAATGTATGCTAGGGATCTCTTGGTATCCCGAGGATCTTTTGGTATACTCAATATATGCTAGGGATCTCTTGGTATCCTCAATATACGTGTTGGGGATCTCTCGGTATCCCACACTTCAGCTCAATCATAAATGCGTACAAGGGATCTCCCGGAATGCCGTCTCGTAGTCCCAAACTAAAACACACAACAATGGCACAAAGAATACTAAAATAAAATCAACTTCATACCAAAGTAACACAGACAATTCTAACCTAGCATGCTTCACGTAATACAAATAAGGTAGTTAAAGCAAATAAAGCAATTAAGTCAATTAGACATGCTTCTCTAAGCTATCAGCAGGTTTAAAAGTGCAAGTAGAATAAATAGGAAGAGAAAATGCAGTTAAAGTTGCTTAATGAAAATAGGATTTTCAACAATTAGCACGAGTACGCACTCATCATCTCACGCACAAGACATTTCAATTATCACAATACAAATCCTAAGGGGAAAGTCCCCCACACAAGGTTAGGCAAGCCACTTACCTTGAACCAGCTCAAATCAATCCGAAACCATGCTCTTGCCATGAGTACTCGACTCCAAATGACCCAAATCTATTCAATTCAATTTCATAATGTAAATAATACTTCAAGTAACTGATTCTACAAAGAAATTCTAAGCTAATACACAAAATTAAGTAAAATGACTAAAACACCCCTCGGGCCCACGTCTCGGAATGAGGTAAAATTTACATTTTCGGAATCCTCACACTCTCACGAGTTCAGTCATACCAAAAGTACCAAAATCGGATCTCAAATGGTCCCTCAAATCATCACTCAAAGGTCTCTAATTAGTCAAGTCATAACCCCCAAGTTACCACTGATTTTCCTTAAATATTCATGTTTATAGTGATAAAAATCACCTCAATAACGAGTTTAGGTTCTAAGAATCTTACCTCCTTGAAGTTCCCTTGAATTCCCTCTAAAAAACCTCCCCAAAAGCTCACTTCCCGGATGAAAATGGTGAAAGAATAGCTCAAATTCGCGAAGGCAACTATTTATATGTTCTGCCTAACAATACCGCATCTGCGGTCCACCCATCGCATCTGCGATACCGCTTCTGCGGTTGGGGAACCGCTTCCGCAGTTCTCACTTAAAACCTCTCCGCCGCACTTGCGACCCAGAATCTGCATCTGCGGTCTCGCAGGTGCGGTACATATGCCGCTTCTGCGGTTCCTGGCCCCTTCCTCATCTTCCGCTTCTGCAGCTGCATTCCGCATCTGCGGGAGTCGCACCTGCGGCCTCTCAACCGCAGATGCGGTTATGACAGCAGTCATAGCTTCAGCTGCAACTCCAAACTCCAAATCCTTCCGTCAACCATCCGAAATCATCTCGATGCCCCCGGGACCTCAACCAAAAATACGAACAAGCCATATACCACTAACCAATCCTTAAAACACCTAAAACAACACCGAAACCTCGAATTAACCATGGATTCAAGCCTAAGAACTCCAAGATTCTCAAAATACGCTTTCGATCAAAAAGTCTATCAACCCTCGTCCGAATGACCTGAAATTTTGCACACACGTCACATTTAACACTACGGAGCTACTCCAACTTCCGGAATTTCATTCCGACCCTCGGATCAAAATTTCACTATCGAACCAGAAACTTAAAAAATTCAACTTTCGGCATTTCAAGCCTAAATTAGCTACGGGCCTCCAAACCACAATCCGATCATGCCCCTAAGCCCGAAATCACTCAACGGAGCTAACGGAACCATCAGAATTTCATTCCGAGGCCGTCTTCACACTGTTCCGACTACGGTCAATTTTCCAAAACTTAAGCTCTCAGTAAGGGACTAAGTGTCCCAAAATTTTCCGAAACTCAAAACCGAACATCCCGGCAAATCAAAATAGCAGAAAAAATACGAAGATAGCAGTTAATAGGAGATCGAGGCGTAAATTCTTAAGACGATCGGTCGGGTCGTCACAAATTTGTAGTAGCTTTTAAAAAAAAAAATATGTAGGCATGTCTTTGTCTCTATTTCATGCTTTGAAGAAAGAAACCCATGCTTAACCAAACCATAAGTTCCTCAATTAATTTGAAAATATTGTTTTAACTGTAAATGTAATTTTTGAACAAGGTGGAATCAAATTGGATTAGTCAATTATTCTCGTAGTTCAAGTGAGATTCAGCCTATTAGCACCCAAGCGTGTAGCTTATTGATTAATAAAGTGAGATGAAATTCTTGGAGATTAGAGTTCAACTTTCAGCTACGACAAAATTTGTTAGGTGATCGCTTCCTATGTACGTAAGTCTTGATAAGCAGAGTCACGTGATAACTATGTGGTTAAAGGTAGTAGGTTCGGTGGAATAATCAAAGGTGCGTGTAAGTTGGCTCGAATACTATCATTAGAAAAATAAATAAATAAATAAATAAATAAATAAATAAGATTCTATCGTTACTCTATTGTTAGGATATACTATTAACCATGCGGTTTAGACATAATATTATATTTTATTCTTTATGGAACAATTATTTATTTAATTTATTCAATTCAATAAAGTACTATTTTAATTAGATTATTTGTTACATGTATGTCCTTTTAGTTATGTAGTAGACGATTTAGTGTATGAAGTCTTAGCTCATGCACAGAAGATTAAATTGTTGGTTCTCATAATTAATAAACTATGTTCACAATCAAAGATATTGTTGGACAAAATATCTTGATGATTATTACAGATTATAGCACAAAATTATAGTATAATTTGTCTTGATTATGGGAGTAGTTTTACTCCAACTTCCTGTGCTAGTATACTCAGTGCATATTGAATGGACCAAGTAGAGAAAATATGTTTTTGTCTGAATATATAAAATATTTTCTCTAATTCATTAAATGAGCTTATACTCCTAATCTTGATATAATTATTATGATCAATGTAATTTGTTTATTGTTTTGATTTATCAAAAGGTACGACTCTATTTAGAGTTAGTGTGTGCCTAATAGATTGGACAATAACGAATTATATTTGTGAATAATAATTAGTTGATAAAATCCATGACTCGATTTTGAGTTTGATGATACCCCTTTATGTAAGCTTATAAGTTTTCATGTGAAAACCCAGCCGGTGGATTTTGTATCCGTCACATGAAATAGTTTAAGCGGAATTGTAAAGGATTTAATTAGTTGATTAAATTAAATTTTCAATGATTTAATTTGATTAACTGGTATTTGAGATCTTAACATGGGGAATTAAAATAAGTGTTATTGAATTTTCGAAATTTATATTGAGGAGTTCAATTGTAGTTTTTTAGTGGAATAAATTGCAATTAATTATAGTAAGAATTAATTCATGCTAATTTCGAACTAATGCTATAATTGGTAGTCTCTTATTATTTCTGTGGTCCCTGCTATACCTAGTAAAAACCTGGACAAGACTTGGGTAAAAAGTGACTTGAGAGAAAAGTCATCTAATAGAGTTGGAGTAGGATTCTACGTGTAGAAGAAGAATCCTACACGTTTTTGGAGCACAATTTCGACAAAAAATAACTCTATTAAAGCAAGACTAATTTCACCCAATAACTTACTTTTTAGAGTTGTATTGTTCTTGCCCACCCAAAAGCAAAAATCGTCCAAGGTTTGACTAGGCAAATAGCAGAAGACTGCAGCCCTGGATTCATGTTGTTTGGAAGATTTGTGCAACTATTTCAAGAGGTTAGTGCTTCTAATCTCGTTATTATTGCGTTGTCTAGTTTACATGTATTTGATGCCTGGTTTGTATGCTTGCTTCCGCCGCGCATGTTCTAACAATTGGTATCAGACGCCTACTAGATAACGTAATACAACATGAATAGAGTAATAATAAAATGTGTTGTTTATTGATACATGTTTGGTATAATTATTCTATGTCAAAAACCTGATTGTATTTATTAGTATCTTAATTCTGTAATTATGAAATTATGAATTAATATACATATGTATAAACAATGGCGTTATATGACAGTCTGTTTAATTACGTTTTCTGATCAAGAGCAATCTGTTTCTTTTAATAAAAACATGACTATTTTTTATTGCTATTAATTCTGTAATTATGGGTTAATATACATATGCACAAACAGTGAATTAATTCCATTAATCTGTTTTAGTTGCGTTTTGTCCATAATCACATTGTTATATTAATAAAAACTTGACTGTTTTGCATGATATTAGTTCTGTAATTTTGGATTAATATACAGAATTATGAACAGTGGCATTTTTTGACTAGTGAAAAACATACTGTTTTTACAATTTTGTCTAAACACGTTTTTATTAAGTAAAAAAAAAATATTATTTTGAGTTCTGAAATGATGTGTTAACATACATTAGTATATTATGTGATTTAAACAAGTCAAAATAATAAAACCCTTAAAACTCCAAAAAAAAACAAAAACAGAATTCTAGAAATAGGTCTTGATTTTAGAATTCTGAAATTTTGTCGAACTCCGATTGACCTCAAATTTGGTAGGTTCATTGGAAACGGCCCAGTGAGCAATAAACATGAGCAAAAGCTCATGATGTACATCGTTTGTTGGGCATTCGGGGTCGTTTAGATGGGTTTTTGGCCATTTTTCTATTTTCTGGAAATTTTTTTAATAAAAGAATTTTTTTTTTAAAAGAAATCTATGATGGTAGGGTTCAATTCCTATTGTTTCCAATCATGTTTTACAGTAATATAATGAATTTATATGTTGATATATGTCTACTTCCACATCGGATAAATTCATTATAGATGATTACTGTAGTTTTGCCTCTAGTTATTTGATTACTTGTATTAACTCTCCAACTGAGTTACATGTTGATTCAATGAAACTAGAGTTTATAAAAGTGATATTTACCTATCTTAAATTAACAGTTTACTCTCCATCTGAGTTGGTCCTGCTTAAATTTATGGGGTTAATATCTTACATCACTCATATATTTTGCATGAATAATTAAGTTTCTCTAACGAATCTTACTGTTCAATGAGCATGGTTATATGTGTAATGTACTATTTTGAATTTAATTATTCTAAATACATAACTAATGATCTATTTAATGTGAATATCTCTCAGATTAATCATGTCTTTGTCATTCAACCCACTTACCTCAATATTGAACCAAAACAAGTTAGAAGGATCGAATTATGTTGACTGGAAAAGGAACCTTGATATTGTCCTAACCGCTGAAGGTTACAAATTTGTAATCACTGAGGAGTGCCCAGAAAAACCTGAAAATGCTACTGATGATCAGGTTAAGGCCTATGGCAAATGGGTTAAGGCCGATGAGATGGCGCGATGTTACATTCTTGCCTCTATGGCGAATGTTTTGCAACATCAGCATCAGTCTATGGGGTCTGCTTATGATATGCTCGAAAGTCTCAAAGAGATGTTCGATGAGCAAAATCGTGCAGCTAAGCAGACAACCATGAAAGCCCTTTTGAACACCAAGATGGCTAAAGGATCATCGGTCAGAGACCATATTCTGAAGATGATGAGTCTTCTGAATGAACTGGAGGTCCTTGGAGCTGTGATTGATAAGGAGTTTCAAGTTGAGATGGTCATGCAGACTCTGCCTGACAGTTTTCAACAGTTTCGCTTGAACTATAATATGAACAAAATGGATTTGTCACTAGCGAAATTATCGAATGAGCTGCAAGCAGCAGAATCTATTATCAAACAACAAGCTTCAGTTGTGGCACTCAATGTTGAGAAAGCTTTGGTTTCTAAGTCGAAAGGCAATAAAAAAAGAAGAAGGCTCAAAAGGTTTTGGCACCTGGTGGTGCGGCTGGTGTGAAAAAGCCCAAAGGCAAGTGCTATCATTGCAAGCAACTTGGGCATCACAAGAAGCAATGCCCTGCCTATCTGGCAAAGTTGAATAAGCAAGGTAATTCAAATTTAAATGTCGTTGAAACTTGTTTAGCGGCTGTTTCTATCATGTTTTGGTGTGTAGATTCGGGAGCCACTAATCACATCTGCACTACTTTGCAGGGGTTTCAGGAAATGCGGCGGTTAAGTGAGAATGAAGTTTGCGTTTTTCAAGCCAATGGCGAGCCAGCACCAGCTTTAGCTTTAGGAGATATTAGAGTTTCGTTTATTAGTGATAGAGTTTTAGTTTTAAAAGATGTTCTCTATGTACCTTCTATTAGAAGGAATTTGATTTCAGTTTCGAAAATAATGGATGCTGGTTATAATGTTTATTTTGCTAATAACTCTGATGTTATTAAGTTTAATAAATGTTTTATCTACACTGCTGCTAGAGTACATGACCTTTTTATTCTTGATATATCTCCTCATGTGCTACAACAACCAAAAGAATTAAATAACATTAATCTACCACGTAAAAGAAAATGTATTTCTGAATTGAGTCAAACTTATTTGTGGCACTTATGTTTAGGTCATATAAATCTAAATAGGATTTCGAGATTGGTCTTTGATGGACCTTTGAGTTCATTGAAAGTGGAGTCGCTACCAACATGTGAATCCTGTTTAGAAGGTAAAATGACCAAGAGACATTTTCCCTCAAAAGGAAATAGAGCCAGTGATAAGCTAGAATTAATTCACTCTGATTTGTGTGGCCCTATGAATATACAAGCAAGAGGTAATTTTGAGTATTTTGTGACTTTCACAGATGATTATTCAAAATATGGATATATTTATATGTTGCGACGTAAGTCTGAATGCTTTGAGAAATTCAAAGAATTTAAGAGGGAAACGGAGAAACGACATGATAAACATATCAAAGCATTGCGATCTGATAGTGGAATTACATCTCAATTATCTGCCCCAGGAACACCACAACAAAATGGTGTGGCAGAAAGAAAAAATAGGACCCTTATGGAAATGGTTAGATCAATGTTAAGTTATTCCGATTTGCCTTCTTCCTTTTGGGGATATACTTTAGAAACAACAAACTACATTCTAAATTTAGTTCCTTCAAAGTCAGTACCTTCAACTCCAGTAGAATTGTGGGCTGGGCGCAAACCAAGTTTATGGCATATTCGGGTTTGGGGTTGTCCAGCACATGTGCTGAAAGGGAAAGCGGATAAATTGGAATCAAGGACAGAAGTATGCATTTTTATTGGATATCCAAAAGGAACTAAAGGCGATTTATTTTGTTGTCCCAAAGAAAAGAAGGTAATTGTTACGACAAATGCCAGATTTTTAGAAGAGGACTATCTAACGAACCATATTCCTAGAAGTAAACTAGTTTTACAGGAATTAAATAATGGAGTAACTAAAGACTCATCTCTAGAACGTATCCCGGAAGCCAGTATTGACATACCACTGTATTGTCGTAGCGGGGGAAATGTCAATTGGCAGCAGATTGCACAAGAGCAATTGCTTGACATCTCACTACCCCAAAGTAGTGGGAGTAATGTTGAGCAGCCTCAGGTTGTTGAGCAACCTCAGATTGTTGAACAACCTGAAATTGTTACGCAACCTGCACTCCAGGAAGAAGTTAATGATATCCCAACGCCGCAAGGTGTGAAGGATAACATTGAGGCTTCAGTTCCAGAAAATGATGTTGTGATCCAACAACAAAATCAGCCTCCACCTGTAGTGACTAGTCGTAGTGGGAGAATTATTAGAAAACCTCTCCGATTTGCGCTCTTGGGAGAATCTTATGATAGAATCCCTGAAGGGCCTAATACAGAACCTATTAATTACGACGAAGCACTATAGGATACAGATGCTGATAAATGGGTTGAAGCTATGAAATCTGAAATAGAGTCCATGTACTCCAATCAAGTCTGGGATCTTGTAAAACCACCTACTGGAGTCAAACCCATAGGTTGTAGATGGATCTATAAGAAAAAGAGAGGAGTGGATGAAAAAGTGCAAACTTTTAAAGCTAGGCTTGTTGCAAAAAGGGTTTACTCAAAAAGAAGAGATCGATTATGAGGAAACTATTTCGCCAGTAGCCATGCTTAAATCCATTAGGATTCTCTTATCTATTGCTGCTCATTACGATTGTGAGATCTGGCAAATGGATGTCAAGACCGCTTTTCTAAATGGAAGTCTTGATGAGTGCACCTATATGGCACAACCAGTTGGTATCATAAAAGTGGCAATGAGCACATGTTGTGTAAATTAAAGAAATCTATTTATGGATTGAAACAAGCTTCTAGGGCATGGAACACTTGTTTTGACGCATCGATTAAAACCTTCGATTTTGATCAATGTGAAAATGAGTCTTGTGTCTATAAGAAGTGGAATGGAGATAAAGTTACATTTTTGGTTTTGTACGTAGATGATATTTTGCTCATAGGAAATAATGTGAGCATGTTGAATTCAGTAAAGGAATAGTTGTCCTCACGTTTCGATATGAAAGACTTGAGACAGGCAGCACATATCCTTGGGATCAAGCTTATGCGAGATCGCAAGCAAAGGATATTAGGCTTGTCCCAAGCACTTTATATTGATACTATTCTCACCAGGTTTAGCATGCAAGATTCCAAGAAAGAGTTTCTCCCTTTTAGACATGGAATCTCTTTGTCGAAAGATCAGTCCCCAAAAACGACTGATGAGATAGAAAAGATGAAGGCGGTCCTTTATGCTTCTGCTGTAGGGAGTCTTATGTATGCTATGCTATGTACTAGACCTGACATCTACTTTGTTGTTGGCATCATTAGTAGATTTCAGTCTAACCCTGGTCGAGAACACTAGACTGTTGTTAAGCATATAATCAAGTACTTGAAGAGGACTAGGGATTATATGTTGGTGTATCACTCATGTGATCTTGCACCCACTGGCTATACTGATTCAGATTTCCAGTCAGATAGAGACTCTAGAAAATCTACCTCAGGATATGTTTTTACCTTAAGAGGTGGAGCCATAAGTTGGAGGAGCATCAAGCAATCATGTGTTGTTGATTCCACCATGGAAGCCGAATATGTGGCTGCATCTGAGGCAGCCAAAGAGGCTGTTTGGCTCAGGAACTTTCTGAAAGAGCTTAATGTGATTTCTTCAGTTCAAGCACCAATTGTACTTTATTGTGACAATAGTGGTGCAGTTGCAAACTCGAAGGAACCAAGAAGCCATAAAAGGAGTAAGCATATTGAGCGTAAATATCACTTAATTTGGGACATAACTTAGAGAGGTGATGCAAGAGTATTGAAGATTGCGTCAGAGGACAATTTGGCATACCCGTTTACAAAGAGCTTGGCACCGAAGATTTTTGACAAGCATGTAGAAGGAATGAGTGTTAGAGTAGTAGACACATGGTTATGAGTCTTAAGTGTGAGATTGTTGGGATATACTATTAACCATGTGGTTAAAACATAATATTATATTTTATTCTTTATGGAACAATTATTTATTTAATATTCAATTCAATAAAGTACTATTTTAAATAGATCATTTATTACATGTGTGTCCTTTTAGTTATGTTAGACGATTTAGTGTATGAAGTCTTAGCTCATGCACAGAAGATTAAATTGTTGGTTCTCATAATTAATAAACTATGTTCACAATCAAAGATATTGTTGGACAAAACATCTTGATGATCGTAGCACAAGATTATAATATAATTTGTCTTGATTATGGGAGTAGTTTTACTCCAACTTCCTGTGCTAGTATACTCAGTGTATATTGAACGGACCAAGTAGAGAAAATATGTTTTTGTACTGAATATATAAAATATTTTCTCTAATTCATTAAATGAGCTTATACTCCTAATCTTGATATAATTATTATAATCAATGTAATTTGTTTATTATTTTGATTTATCAAAAGGTACGACTCTATTTAGAGTTAGTGTATTCCTAATAGATTGGACAATAACGAATAACATTTGTGAATAATAATTAGTTGATAGAATCCATGACTCGGTTTTGAGTTTGATGATACCCCTTTATGTAAGCTTATAAATTTTCATGTGAAAATCCGGCCGGTGGATTTTGTATCCGTCACATGAAATAGTTTAAGCGGAATTGTAAATGATTTAATAGTTGATTAAATTTTCAGTGATTTAATTTAATTAACTGGTATTTGAGATCTTAACATGGGGAGTTAAAATAAGTGTTATTGAATTTTCGAAATTCATATTGAGGAGTTCAATTGTAGTTTTTGGTGGAATAAATTGCAATTAATTATAGTAAGAATTAATTCATGTTAATTTAGAATTCATGCTATAATTGGTAGTCTCTTATTATTTCTGTGGTTCCTGCTATACCTAGTAAAAACCTAGACAAGACTTGGGTAAAAAGTGACTTGGGAGAAAAGTCATCTAATAGAGTTGGAGTAGGATTCTACATGTAGAAGGAGAATCCTACACGTTTTTGGAGCACAATTTCAGCCAAAAATAACTCTATTAAAGCAAGACTAATTTCACCCAATAATTTACTTTTTAGAGTTATATTGTTCTTGCCCACCCAAAAGCAAAAATCGTCCAAGGTTTTACTAGGTAAATAACAAAAGACTGCAGCCCTAAATTCCTGTTGTTTAGAAGATTTATGCAACTATTTCAAGAGGTTAGTACTTCTAATCTCGTTATTATTATGTTGTCTAGTTTACATGTATTTGATGCCTGATTTGTATGCTTGCTTCCGCTGCGCATTTTCTAACATTTTGAACATACTTTGCCTTCCTTTTCAAAATTTTGAGCTAGCCTATTTGTTGGATGATTAATTCTTCTCATAATTGAGTTAGAGTATATTCTTGTTGTTTAGACCCGTGAGTAATACATTTGGTCATTACAGTCACCTCTAAGATTCTTCACACTAGGATAGTATCAAGATCCTTGTGCACTTTAGCTCTCTTGGAGTTTTATTATCTGTGTTAATTAGTTCTTCAAAAAGCAAGTGGTCTAACTCGCCAAAATTGACTTTCCAAAATCCAAATTGATAGTGTATACAAATTAGAAAATGCCAAAACGAAATCCAAAACGTAATCCACAGAATTGTTAATAGCTTGTTCAACTTAGCTAGCAGAAAAGACAGTAATGCAATTGTTTTCACTTGCATGTGAGTTCTCTAGTTAGTAGGCACCCGACTTCAGAAGGTTTAATATAGTAGTTGAGAAGTCATAATTTGAATCATAGACATAGTGACTAATTTTTTATCCGGATTAGCTTGTGCGCACCTCAATTAATTCTATAAAATACCTATTACTTTCCATTAACACAAGTACCGGAGCACGTTGTCCATCAAGACTTGAACAAAAGGGGGAAAAAAATACCCATCATTGATGCTTACTCTGGAATTTGATTCTCAAAAATGTCCATCAAGATTTCATGATTCTCAACCCACTTCATTAATTACTCTTGGATGATAGCTAGTGACTATTATTATTTTTTCACGTATATTGTTGAAGAGGTCATAACACGTATCGATATACTTAAAAATATGACAGCGTAGGGAAATTAATTTGCCGATGTATTTTGGCTTTCATGTTCTCCAATTAACTACGTGAAAAAAGATATTATTAGGAAAAGAACTGGTTCTTGCTTGACCCATTCAAGATTTGCTAGATGTAGATGTGAAGCCACCAGAAATCCCCCTCCTTCCTCTTCTAAGATTTATCAGTATAGGGAAAAGCTCAGCCACAATTCACATATATATATATATATATATAAATGTAAAGATTAGAACCTCGCTTACCGATCATAAAACAAATAAAAAAGATTAACTATCTTTTATTTTATTGCATTAGGAATACTACGCCCCTAATCATCAACAAAACGTGCACTATGGTGGTACGAATTTAATATTTAAAAAAAAATGAGAGAGAGAGACAGAGAGAAAGACCAGATAAAGGCAAAAGTCAGCTTAGTGCAGCTAAGAAATCAATCCTCATTATTTTAATATGACCATTTTATATCCATGCTTTTTAACGTTACCAACTAGTGACGTAAATAATGAGTGAATTTAACTTTTTTGGCACATATTCATAGTATTATTATAACCAACTTATTTACTTGTCGAATTATAATTGGTTTGTTATAATTCTTTTTAGCTAATTACCTTGTTTATTGAAATGGTTAACCAGCAAACAAATGTTGAATCAGATGTGTCCAATCTATTGAAATTACTTATTCAAATAATTTAAGTGTAAAAATTTCAGACAGGTGGGGAGAGTGAAAATACATTTATCTCAAAGAATAAAAGCTTAAAGTTTCTTCACATGAATTCTTAACAAATGACGTGGCCGTGAAAGCCTTTGTTCCCATTAAGCAAGAAGATGCGCAGCACGAGTTTTTCAATATTAAAGTTTGTCGTAAATCATGTTTAATCATATAGGAGTAATTTGCAATTTAGCACAGACAGGAAGTTTTTTAAAACTAATAAATTCCCACGAATTTACTACGTACTTTTTTCTTTCACAAAGTATGACGAGTATAATAACTACCGCATTTAAGTTTTGGTGTGAATCGAGAGATCAATTCATCAAGTTTCAAATAAAATGTGTAGGAATGGAAGTACAAAAAAAATGTAATATAGTAATTCATAACTTTTAACATTAAAATACACCACGAAAGGTTATGATGGGATCGATATGATCCGTTCATCCTTAACCACCTGAACCTGCTTAGAAGGGACTCAATAACGGAGATCTTCTTTGACACGCAGACTTAGTTTCCACCAATCCAGATATACCTAATAGTTCGACCTAGAAAAGAAAAAATTTATAAAAAGAAGTATTTCCCCTTTAACTTTATCTTACGCAACATGAATCCAAATTAACCGGGTCCTAATATAGGATTCGGATACCGGATAAAAAAATCTCTTAAATACACTGGGGCATAAGAAATAATGTTATGGTTAGTCGTTTCATAATATCTTGGCAAGGAAGTGTCAAATTGATTGGAATAAGGGTCCCTTTTGTTGTATGTGGTCGTAAATCCTTCTTTGAGATTTTATAGGCAATTAGATGGTCCTGAATTAACTGGACCTACCAGTAAAGCTATGGAAATTAGTCTAAAAATCCACTTTGTTTGGTTGATTTTTAGAGAAAAGTGTCTTTTTCTCTTTTATTGGTATAATAATAACGCTTGAAAGAGCTGTCATAAATAGTAAATGTAAAATTTTGCAATCGAGTTGTCACAGTCCACGAAAAAGGTCTAAGACTTTACGTGAAGTGAATGAGCCAAAAACATCATTATGGAACTAATCATAAGAAAAATACTTTATTATATGCTTTTCATATAAAATATGCCTTAGTATTTTATAATTATAGTACAACTGTTGATACCATACTTGCATTGGAGATCTTTTTGTTTTCTTGTGTTTGAGATTCTCTTGATTGCTAATAAATATACATATCCATCCAATTGTTGCAGCTACTCATCTTCTTCCCACAAAAGACAAGTAAATTAAGAGGAAGATGAGACATGTAACAAAAAATCAGCACAAAAGGCGACGAGGACAACAATAGATCCGGTATAATCTCACTAATAAAATTTGGGAGGATAGTATGTAAGCATACTTTATCGGCAGAGAGCCCAAAAGGCAAATGATAATAAAAAACCTTAATAAATTATGTAAGGAAAAAGACAAATCTTGAAAATTTTCATAATTTTTATTTTTGAAAGATTGTAATGTAAATTAAACCTTCACTTATAATCTCAAATTGAATATGAATCTTTCAGATTTTATTTGCAGCAAACTGGAATTTTGTAGAATTAGTCTACCAAGATGTACCAACTACCAAGTAAAGGGGTGGATGCGAGGATAATGCTAAAATACTGAATATTAGAAATGTAAAAAAGCAAAATTAGCATGTATAACACGCATAAAATAAAATCCATAATTACTTAATATGTCAAAATGTCATTAATCATTTTACTGTTGCATTACAAATTTGGACTTAAATTGAAGCTCCTAAAATGCTAAAAGTAGATGTGGTAGCTATCTCATAATCATGTATACACCTAATTATCTATTTCAATGCATATGCATTAAATTGAAGGATCCACTTACCTAAATGTTTGATGTTAACAAATTGGTCACAACATTAAATTCATAATATGATCATATAATAAGTGCATTCAAAAATTGTGATTTAGTGGTTACTGAAATAGACTGAAAATAGTCTCAAGTTTAAATTTCAACAGTGCAAAAACACTAAAAAAAAATTATTTATTCAAGTTTTGATGGATAAAATTATACGTTGTACTGGTGGGACCTAGCAAGATAGTCCAAACACCAAGATTAATTAAAGAAAAGGAGGCAAAATACAAAATTGGCCACTTGGCCGAAACTAATTGCATTCTCTAGTCAAAAGTATAAAAAATATATATATTTCTGTATTTCTTAAAGAAAATTTCATACAATAAGTGTAATTTACAAATATTCAACAAACCTTTGCCGGTGCACTAGTTATACAAGCCGCGTTATATGTGGGGGCAAATCTTAATTAGAAAGTGGGGTCGAAATACAATTATCCGAAACCATAAGGATCTTTCCTTGTCAGGTCAATTTATTGGTATTTACTTATGAAGTACTCCATATCACTTTTATTTTGTATCCTTTTTAATCCACAAAATTTTCACTTCACTTCCTCTCTCTACTCTCTCTATCAACGTGATCCGTGAACAGATGAACGCTCTCCGGCGAGTTTCCTACCGGAATTTCAGTTTTCAGTTTCCGGCGACCTCCGTTCCGTGAAATAATCGGTAGCTTAAAGTTGAACTTTCTACGTTGTTTTTCAGACACATATTTATTCACCTACTACTGTGTTAAACCTGCGGCGGTGGCATTGTCAGGTGGTCCTGCATACCGTCGATACTGTGAAGATTTTAGCAGAAGCTTTTCAGTTTTTGCTTTGCTCCCTTCCGATCTCGCTTTTGTAAGGTTGCTCGAATCAGATTCTCTTTCTCGTAATTTCGTTTTCTGTTTTTTTTTTTCCTCGGATTTTAGCTTTTCAAAGTTTTGTTGTTTATATTTACCATTTCTGTACTCTCTTAAAAATTCGTATGATTGGTTTGTTTAAAGTAATGGTGATGTGTACATTGAATGAGTGCAGGTTATTACTCGTTATTGGTAGTTATTTTAGTACAAAGTTCCTTTTTTTTTTTTTTGGTTGAGTTTGTTCTGGTTTTTGCTTGAGTGGTTGATCTGAAGTTTCATATGGACTCTCATGTAATTTCTCGCTGCATAATTTGGCCTAAACACTTTAATGTATGCAACAAATCAAATTGCGGACTCAACTATTAGACCGGATACCTGCTACCTCCCACCACTATAGGTAGCAGTTACCTGGTAACTCTTCCCATCAATTTATTAACATTGCAGCTAATAAAAATGAAGAATTATATATCTCCAAAATAATGAATAGAAATACCGCATAAAGGCCATTGCGACATCCACCAAAGGAGTAGTCCAGGAGCTACTTTAGTATATTCTTTTTTAATGGTTTTAATAATTCTCCTTTGGCGTTTTCTGTGGAACTGTTATTTGAGAAAACGCATCTTTTGTAGCTTCTCACATATTGTGATCCGTGGTATGGGTGTCTGAAGTGTGAAGGTGTGTATATCTCCTTTTAGAGGAAGCACAATGAGGGGGAAAATTGTCTGATTATAGATTTACTCTATGATTTTTAGAGCTATAGTTTTTAAACAGTTTATTAAATCAACTTACTTATTAACTCTTGTGGTTTTTTTTTACATGACATCTGAATTCTGAAAGCTTGTTCTTTATGTTCTGGTTTTCTCCTAATCTGTTGCGTGTACCAGCTACTTGTGGCACCAATGTTTTATGGTCGTAATATGTTTACCTAATTTCTAGCTATTTTTTGTATCATGAATGATGTCTTTTCTGTCAATTCTCTCCATTTCTTTTTGAGTAGATATATATACCTGTGTACACATATTTTGCTGTCTTGGGCACATGCCTATTTCTTTGGCATATGGAAATTTGAAATTGTTGGGGGTTTATATTCTCTACTCTTTGGGAAATAACATTTTGATGACACAATGATTGACGCAGCAATTTGGATTTACATGGTTAATTGTGTGGTCTCAGGTGGTGAGATGAATGGGTTTCAGAATGGTAAAAATAGCAATCTTGATAAACCTTTTCCAGGATGTTTGGGACGAATGGTGAACCTTTTCGATTTGAATTCTGTGGTGGCAGGAAACAGGATGCTTACAGATAAACCACATGGTGATAATAAATTTCTTTGCTATATACTTCTCTGTTCTCTCTAATGTTCCATCTTCGAATTTTGGATCCTTTATTGAGAACCACATAAACAAGACATTCTGGGGTAATGATTGTTTTGTAGATAAAAACATTACCGTAGTTTCACTTGGAAAATGTTTTTGTTAAGTAGTGGCAACTAGAACATTTTTGTGAAATTGATTCGTCAAACTAAGGAATAGTGCATTAATAGTATAGTTTGCAGAAGACTAGTCACATCGCCTATCAAGTTCAAAAAAGATATCTTGGATGTGTGTATATATGAAATGCGACTCCTCTATCTGGAGCTTTTTTCATTTTCCATAAAACAAAGCTCCTGCGAGAACGGCCATCTAGTTTGAATTCATACGGTATTTGAGTATTTGTTCTATTGTTTCTGCATCCTCTAACCGTGAAACTGAATCTTCGTGTTGACTTGGTCCATCTTACTGCAGGTTCTCTTTCAAGGAGCCAATCAGATGTTGTCAGGACGTATCCTTCTGAGGATCAAATAGAGGAAAAAATGGTACATCTTCAGTCTGTTTCTAGATGATATTAATTTAGGAAGCGAGATGAGTTGGTCTATTACTGAATTTTGGTTCGATACTAATGCTCAGATATGGTGCATGCAGATTTTTTCAGATTTGAAGAGAAACAGTTCAAACAAGAAATCAAATGGAACACCAATGAAGAAGCTTATAGCCCAAGAAATGTCCAAGGAAATAAACACTTGTCAGAATCCACCTAGTGTTGTTGCCAAGTTGATGGGCCTTGATGCTTTTCCTATGCGGAGATCTGCTTCAGCTGCACGAAGTCATTTTGGAGGTCATTCACGAAGTCATACTGATTCCTCTTTCAGTTATTGCCAGCACGAAAATGGTTCCTTGATGGAAGAAATGCATAATGCTAATCAATATGCAGAGCAGAATGAATATAAGGATGTCTATGAAGTTTGGCAGCCACCCACGAAGATAAATTGTGTGAGAAGCAAATCTCCCCAAAAGGCAAAAGACGACGAAACCAGTATTGACAAGAAGGTAGCTTTTGTTCGTCAGAAGTTCATTGAAGCTAAATGCCTCTCTATTGATGGAAAACTTCGCCAGTCTAAAGAATTCCAAGAAGCATTGGACGTTTTAAGTTCCAACACAGATCTATTCCTCAAGTTTCTGCAAGAACCCAATCCTATGTTTTCGCAGCATTTACATAACTTGAAGTCTGTACCTCCTCCTCCTGAGACAAAGCGAATAACTGTTCTTAGACCATCAAAGATGGTGGATAATAGTAGATTTGGTGAATCAGGAAACACAAATGAAAAAGAGATGAAGAGAGCCACCCAGGTGGGTCAGGGAAACAGGGTAGACAAAAGCCATTGTGCAAGTTCCCCTCCTGCAGCAGGTTGGAATATTGACGAAAATCCTGCTCAACCGACGAGGATAGTGGTGTTGAAACCAAGCCCTAGCAAAACCCACAACTGCCGGGCTGCAAGTTCTCCACCTTCAGCATCACCAAGAGCATCAGAAACTGTAACGAACTTTGTGAACATAGAGGATAATGAAGCTGAGGACTCAGGGAAAGTGGCAATAGGCCTTACGCAGAAGATGCGAGAAAACCTTGGTGGACATAGAAGGGATGAAACCTTGCTTTCTTCTGTGTCTTCCAATGGCTACATTGGCGACGAGAGTTCATTTAACAAGTCTGAAAATGAGTATGTAGCAGGAAATCTCAGTGATTCAGAAGTCATATCACCAGTTTCTAGGCATTCTTGGGATTACATTAATAGATTTGGCGGCCTTTATTCTTGCTCCTCCGTGAGCCGTGCATCTTATTCCCCAGAATCTTCAGTTTCTAAAGAAGCTAAGAAACGGCTTTCAGAGAGATGGGCAATGGTGGCATCTAATGGAAGTTGTCAAGAACAAAGACATCTGCGCAGAAACTCCAGTACATTAGGTGAGATGCTTGCTCTTTCTGACACGAAGAAGGCCGGAGGAATAGAGCAGGAAAGTAACAAAGACGAATCCAGAACTTCAAATTCCAACTCGATGAGTAATTCCAACTGTGATGAAGGTTTGGATCAGTCACCTAGAAACCTCTCAAGGTCTAAATCTGTTCCTGTATCTTCTACTGCATTTGGTACGCAGTTGAATGTGGATGTTAGAGGTCGTGATACAGGAAAAAACAACCTTCCTAAAGACACAACAAAGCCAAGAAGCACAAAACTGTCACTGAAAAATCTATTGTTCTCAAGGAACAAAAAACCAGGCAAAGACAGCGTGAACCATTTGCAATCCAGCAATGAAATGCAGTCTGGTGACAAGTCTTTACATTGTTCTGCAAAAGTTGACAAAGATAAAAGTGAATACCTTAATGTTCCAGGGCTTGAGTGCTCATCAGCTGACCTTGATAAATCACCAGGCAAACTAGTTTCCCAGAATTTGTTTGGCGAGCGAGGCATAATCTCTCCTGAGGTAACGCACTTTCCTTGGAAAAGCACTTTCCTGGTGATTAGTTAGTGTGGTTTTATGGGTCAAATTATGGGAAATCAGTTAAGCTCCATTTTTTTCTCATTCATTTCATTTGATGGTTATCAAAACAAATATTTGTTCATTTCCACTTTTTCTTTCTTTCAGTTTGATGTTTATCATCTGTGTGTTCTATAATATTAGCAACTGGAGTTCTCTCACCTTTTGATTTATGTCCTTTCAATTTCTTGTATAACTTATTATATCTTCTATTGTTCCTTTTAAAGAGGTTTTGTCAATGTGAGGGAACAGTTTGTCACGCCAACTGAAATAGGGCTGATATGACTTTGCCAAATTGACTACTTTTGAGGAAATCCAAAGCTCATTTATGATTTAACTACTTTTAGCAGGTTGGGCTATTTGTATCAAAATCTTTGCCCTTGGGAAACCAGTGTGAGAGCCAGGACCAACCAAGTCCTATATCTGTTTTGGAGACAACATTTGAAGAGGATGAACATCCCGCACATATATCCTTTGGCAGGACTAAGCCAGATCATCATGGTAAAATCGTGTCACCAATCACACCTAGATCTCTGGTTTCCCTTTTTCTTTTGATTTATGTACAACTTATACTTCTACCCTATGCTTTTATCAAATTTAACAGGTGGTGAGTTGTCTTCTGACCCTATAAGGTGCAATCTGATTGACAAATCTCCTCCAATAGGATCAATTGCTCGTACTCTGTCATGGAATGATTCCTGTGTAGATACAGCCAGTTCAGTTTGTTTAAGATCGTCCGCATCCATTCAGCGGACAGAGGAAGAAGAAAAAGAATGGTTCTCTTTTGTTCAAACATTATTAACGGTGGCTGGCCTTAATGAAGTGCAATCTGATGCATTCTTGTTGATGTGGCATTCGCCTGAAAGCCCTTTGGATCCATCACTAAGAGAAAAATGTGTTGATCTGAACGAGAAGGATGTACTACATGAGGCCAGGCGAAGGCAAAGGAGATCAACCCGAAAACTTGTGTTTGATTGTGTAAATGCAGCACTGATGGAAATTGCAGGATATGGGCCAGACACTTGCCAAAGAGCCATACCTTATAGTGGGGTCAGTAATAATCTCCCAGAAGGAGCTAAATTGATATTGGTAGACCAGGTGTGGACCCGAATGAAGGAATGGTTTTCGAGTGAGGCAAAATGTCTCACCGATGATGGTGGGGACGGAAACAGCCTGGTGGTGGATGGTATGGTGAGAAAGGAGGTAGTGGGGAAGGGATGGCTGCAATATTTGAGATTAGAATTAGATAATGTAGGAATGGAAATTGAAAGGAAGTTGCTGGAAGAGCTTGTGCATGAATCCATCGTTGAATTGACAGGTAGAGTGTGATAAGGCTTTTCCACTTATTTTTGTTTCCCTTGGTATTCTTGTCTCAAATTATATAAACATCATCTCCTCTATTATTGAGTTTGCCAACAATGCTGCAATCATTGTTTATATTGCAAATATTTTGCATTTTTGTAATGTTTTTACGTCTAGAATTGTTTTGCATCTTATGCTTTGACTCTAGTTGTCATTTGTACAGTGTAACTAAGTAAGCTGACACAAATGCAGTTTACCCCTTGCCAATGGACTTCGCAATCAACTGTTTAATCTTCCTTCATGGTTTTAGTGTGAAGTTGACTAGTCCATGAAGTCTCTTTTACTTTCTCCCTTTTAAATTGGATTTGAATTATATATGGCGATAGTCTAATAATTTTAGCTAACTTTGGTCATAGATTCTCAAATTTGTTTTGAAAAATCTTATTTGGGTGAAGTTTGGTTTGAAGATGAAAATATGTTTGGACATAAGTTTTCAAAACATATTTTACTTTTTTTATTTTTTTGAAAAAAACATGAAATATGACTTATACCCACAAGTTTCAAAAACTATAACAAATACTCAACAGTACCTTTATCAATAATATTCACTATATTATCGCAAACCATAGTCCTTTGGTATAAAATTATCATTTTTATAATGAACTACATAATACACTATTAGATGACCGAGAAGATGAAGCAGCATTGTTACAAAATAGTAAATGGTGGGCTCTTTTATAAAATACAAAAGTTTGGGACAATTTTTTTAAAAAAATGTAATAATGATATTTTGGGCCAAAACCAACTCTTGAGCTTGTTTCGGGATTTGTGTTTTTGGTTTTGGAAATTTGCCAAAATGTAGATAAAATTTATGGCCAAACATGTATTCGTAAAAAAAAAAGAAAACCCGAATATATTTTGGCAAAATCTATGGCCAAACGGGTCCTAAGACTATTAGTATAGTTTAACCGTTGATAGCACCGTGCTTATCATAGAAAAATTACTTATGATTACCTATTAAGTAACCTGATTATGCAAATATGTTTATGCTTTTATAACTACTATGTCGGAGCTTGTTTGCGTGCGACTCGACTAATTTCACGGTTTGCCCGATACCTTTCATCGGGTAACTCTATCCACCAAGACTTAAAACGATAATATTTTACGCCATTATTTAGCAAAGTATATTCTTTTCTTATTCTTTTTCCCTTTTCTCTCTATTTTTTTTATTTGATAATTCTGGGCAGCCAATGTAATCACTAGCACGTGTCATCCCCAAACTCTGGGACTTATTTAAGAGCTCATTCAAGAAGTCATTATTATTTTTTCCAACCATAGAAGAGAAGGAGAAATCTCGTGATTCATAGGCGCAACTCTTTTAAGTGTCCCAATGCAACTCTTTATTCTTCTTCTATTTTAGCTCTGGAAACTTGTGAGAAGAGAGAAAGCAAAAGATCAACAATGAAGACAAGATAAAGATCAACTTACTGTTTTTCATGGCATGTACAGCAAAATGAAAATGGCACTACCTAAGTAGAGCCAATATACTCACATGCACACCGACTACCCTTCCAAAAAAATAAAATAAATTACCCGCAAATGATGTTTACGTCAAATCACTAAATGGCGTATAAATTATTATCGCTTAATCATAGTAATATCGCCACATTAATTTGTGGCACTAAAACGTATATCGCTTAGTTTGAGGTAAACAACATATCCGAGTAAGATTTTTTCCCAATATATTGCTAGGGATCTAAATGGTAAAAGGAATGATGTCTACCATTTCACTCTACATATGCAAGCTTATGAATTTGTAAAGAATCATTCATTCATGATTTAAGAGGTAATGTCCTGGAGATTAGTTGGTTCTTGTGTGTTTAATCTAGGAGGAATGTTACTGATTTCTTATCTCCCCTACGTCCTTCTACTAATAACTTGTTTTGGTTAACCTTCTAAAATCAACTTATTTTGAAAAACGTCTTTCAAAAAAGTATTTTTATGAGAAACAATTTGTGTTGGTTAATTAATTTAAAAAGTACTTTTGAGCATCAATTAATGTTTGACCAAGCTTTTAAAATATGCATTTAAGTATATTTTCCTCTTAAGTATTTTTCAAAAAAAAAATGCTTTTAGGAGAAGTTACTTTTTTGTTTTCTCAAAAGTTGCTTCTATTTAAAAGCACTTTTTTCCTTATAAAAACTTGGTCAAACATCTTAACTTTATAAAAAACACTTCTGGCCTAAAATAAAATACTTTTGGCCAAACAGAAACTTAGCCAAACATACTATATTTTTGAACGGGAAATTAAGGATTCTCCGGAGGAATTACCTCCATTAATTATCAATAGAGTAATGGATATATGCCACGTTTGCAAGAAAAATATTATTGGCCTGGATCAATTTCTATTGTATCTTCAAGTCTCTTATTTTTTTTTCAACTCTAAATACACTACTAGAAATCCGGAAAAAAGCGACCACGAAAAGCGACCAAAGTTGGTCGCTTACTGACCAAAAAGCGACCAAAAGGCGACCAAATAGACCTGGTCGATATTAAGTTGGTCCCTTTATTTTAGGAACCAAATTAGCGACCAACTTTGGTCCCTAAGGTAAAAGGACCAAATATTCCAGGGAAGGAAAATAGTGACCAACTTTGGTCGCTTTAATATTTTAATAATATAATTTTGCGACCAAAGTTGGTCTCCACATGTAAATTACGTTTTTATTTATTTATTATTAATCATAAAAAAGAGACCAACTTTGGTCTGTAAAGAAAATATTATATTTTAAAATCTGAAAAATAGCGACCAAAGTTGGTCGCTTTATTATTAAATTTTTTAATTTTTTTTTTTAAAAATAAGAGACCAAAGTTGGTCACTAACGTCAAGAATTAATTTTTTTTAATTATAAGCGACCAACTTTGGTCGCTATATTTCCAGAAATTATTTTTTTAAAATGGAATAGCGACCAAAGTTGGTCACTTTTGTGAAATCTGGGTTAAATAGCGACCAACCTTGGTCGCTATTGTCCATAAAATTATTATTTTTTAAGGGAAAAGCGACCAACTGGAGACCAAAGTTGGTCGCTTTTCTTAGTATATTTTTGGCAGAAACTACCTGTTTTGGCAACTACACCACCTGCCAGCTTACCAAAATTCCTAAACAGGCATTTTATGCCAACAACAACAATAACAATAAACAACAACAACAATAAAAAGCAACAAGAACAACATTAAAACTAACAAACTATAAAGTTCAATAGAACTAACACATTAAGCTAACCAAACTAAGTTAACTGTTATTTCAAGCCCATTCGAAAACCGATTGTATTTGTCTAGTTGAAAGTGTATAAAAGTCAAGGATTGTTTTGTACATTATTATCATCACCGTTTGATGAACTTTCATCACCAAGACGGTATCCAGAAGGGTGTACTTATCTAGGACGGGAAGAACGATCACGGGAAGGACGGGAGGAACGAGCACGGGGAAGGCGAGCCTCTGGCGATGACTCACGAGACCGGGGAATCGAAAAACTGCCAGAAGCTAGGAGAGCTTTGATCTGCTCTTGCATGCCAATATACTGAGCATCTCTAAGCTTTTCTCTTTCCTTGGCGGCTTCTAGCTCGGATGTGAGCTTTGTCATAGTCTCCCGCATAGAGGAGAGGCTCTCCCCATCAAGTTGCTCGACTTGCGAGGAAGTCCCTATTCCTTGCATTCCACACTTATAGTGATGAAATTATTAGTAGGAAGCTTGTATACCTTCCCCTATTTTGGACCGCCAGCAGCCTGCGTCCACATTCTTTCAGCATCCTCGTCCGAAGGTTGGATTGTGTCTCCCGACTCACTGGGTGGCTGACTGCGTATAAATTCCTCCACTTCAGCTGTGACGCGACCCTATAAGAAAAATTACATTAAATTAGTATTTCAAAATTTATATAAAAGTAAATCAAAATACTTAATGAAAAGTGAAAACTTACATGTACGGTCGAGGCTCGACCCTCGACCCACCTTTCTTGATCCGTCTCTTTCTTCTTCTTTACAATATGAGTCTCCTTGAATAGCTCATCTTGGTTCATCGGACGCCCCAACTTCTTTTCCTGAAAACTCATAAATTTTAGTTAATAAACAGAATAGATATACTTTGAAAATTAAAATACATTAAGCAATTACGTACCATTCTTCTCTTTATTGTCCCTAGGCCGATCGCACCCCCAGTGTGCAAGGATCCTCCCTTCTCAGATGCATGAGCTCTCTTTCCTTTTTCGCTCTTCACTAAGAACTCTGCGGTAAGCCATTGCCTTTGCAAATCCTCCCATAAATTCTGAAGCAACCAGCCAGGCTTCTGGTTCAACTTTCTAGCTTTGGACAAACAATGCGACAACCGCTTGCGAGCTTTGAGATGAAAATTTGCAGCCACATCCGCGCTATAGCGGTGTTCCTATATACACTTATTATGTATTTCAAAACTTAAGTATTATATGGAAATATCATAAAAGCTATATTCGATATATTATACTTAACTTTTATTAGCTAATAATTATTCAAAAGTTAAGTGCATTAACTGCTTATAATATAGTATATAGTATATTAGTGCATTAGCTATTATATGCATACTATGCACTAAGTATTAGTGCATTAGCTAATATTATATCGAATATAATATTAGCTAATAAAAGCTAAGTATTAATGCACTTAACTTTTGAATAATTATGTATTAATGCACTAAGCTTTTATCGAATATATATAAAAGCTATATTCGATATATATTAGCTATATTCGATATAATATTAGCTAATGCACTAATACTTAGTGCATAGTATAGTGTAAGTATATATATAAAAGCTGTATTCGATATAATATTAGCTAATGCACTAATACTTAGTGCATAGTATAATGTAAGTATATATATATTATTTAGATGGAAATATCATAAATATAAATAATTGTACTGCTTAAAAGAACATTTATACCTTAAATTGATTGAAAATTTGCTCCTTCAGCGAGAATGGGAAATCACTCCAAGTCGCATAAGGGCCATCATAAAGCTTTCTGGTGGCTTTGGTGATTATCCTTGCAGTAATATTACTAGGGATGAACCTGCAATTTAAAAAAACACATTAATATCTTAGTAAAACTGTACAAAACAATAAAAGTAAAAATAACAAATAACTCTTACCCATCACCCTCAGGGACTATGATGATCCTGTCATATTGATCATAATGCACCTCATCGTCATCATCAGCATCACCGTCCGAAGAATGTATATCAGAGGCATGTGTGGAAGGTGTAGGGGGTCAGAGCTAGTATCTCGCAGGCGAAGGCCTGAAATAGATGGAGTCCCAGATGAAGATGGCTGCGAGCCCTGTGACTGCGAGCCCTGTGACTGCGACATAGTTGTATGGGCCGCAAGTGGATGTGACACTGATAGCTGTGACCCGAGTGGCTGTGACACTGATGGCTGTGATCCATGTGGATGTGACATGGATCGATGCGATCCATGCGATGCAGATGGCTGCGATCCACGTGGCCGTGTGTCAGCTGGACTGTATGTCGGACGTACAATCCTATGGCCCTGTGACAAAACACCTGGTGTCTGCACGAAGGTGTAGGGCTGGTAATGTTGTGGCAGCTCAGAATAGCCCTGGGGTGGAGGCAAAGACATAGGCATAGGAATCTCTGGAGGCAAAGATTGAGTATTATCTTCTACCCTCCTCTTTGGTTTCCTAGCCTTTTCTCGACCCCGATAATTAGTAGGATCATTGTTACCTCGACCCCTGCCTGTCATCTGCATAATATAATACATATTTAGATTGAAACATATAAAGAAACTAGCTATAAACGAGAGTTATTAAAGAAACCAACTTTTTAAAGCTCATCGACGTATAGTTCCTCGTCCGAGAATTCTTCTTCCTCACTAGTTTGAGCTTCATCAATTGATTCTTCTTCCTCGTTTTCTATAATTCTTACTTCATTTATATCAACTTCTTCCACTATGTGTTCAGGATGTTCCAAATCATTTTTCTAAAACTTCGTCCACTATTTGGTGAACACTGGAGATATCGTTTTGATATGCAACATCTAACATATTCTCGACTTCTACCCTACCCACAGGCTTAGTTTTTATTACAACCCACGAATCGGACTTATTCCGCCGCAATGGATAAGGAACATAATACACTTGTCTAACATTATGTGCAATTATGAAAGGATCATAGCGATCATACTCCCTCGTATGATTAACCTCAATTATGTTGTATTGATTGTGTACTCTTGTACCCCTTGTTGGATGTGGGTCAAACCACTTGCATCTAAAGAGTATCAATTTCTTAAATGGCCAACCTGTATATTCTAGTTTTATTATTTCTTTGAGCACATCATAATAATCAATATCTCCATCTTGGTTGTCATCACCACCTTGAACCCACACTCCACTGTTGTTGCTATTTTTATTTTTAGAGCAATCCTCTGTATGAAACTTATAACCATTCACAACGTACTTAGACATTATTGTGACCTCAAGCCCAGGTCCCCAAGATGTATCTTTCAAAAATTGATTTACACCATTATTTGGATCATTTACCTACATATTGTTAAAAAATTCATAAGTTAGCATAACTTCCAAACATTGTTTACCTACATAGTGTTAGAATATTTTAAGGAGAAACTTACAAATTGTTTGAACCACGTATCAAATCTCGTATATACAACATCATGGCCAAATTGACCCACGAAGTGACTGTGACACATCAAATATTTTTAGTAGTTGCATTGAGATGTAATCACAGTAATTTTTATATTTTGATAACTACTAAATCAATACTTACTTGAGAAATGGTACAACTTCGGGACAATTTAGAAATGCGTGACCTGCAGCTGACTTGAACTCCATATCACTCAAACTTCTTTTTCTAACATCCTTAGAACATCGGCCTGGTTGATTGAATATGGACATAGGCGGATATAATGGATCATTCCTAAGGTCGACCGTGTGCCTGTTGGGCCTATTCCTAGCACATGCCACATTACTCCTAAAATAATAACAAAAATGAGCAGTTTCCTTTGCAAGATAAGCTTCGCATATAGATCCTTCAATCCTATTCATCTGCTTAACAAATTGTTTGCATTTGCCAATTGTCCTACATAATTTCAGGTTAGCCAAGAACATTCAAATAAAACAGAAAATTGCATCAATAATATTATCTCTCAAAGGGATACATCCATCTGCACTGAACAGGCCCTCCAAGTCGTGCCTCGTGTACAATGTGGATTGGAAGGTGTTCCATCACATAAAAAAACCACATGGAAATATCTTTTCCATCTTAGTAGAAGTTACACGAATGTTCTGATCCATTCAGAGTAGGTTTTCTTTCCTTAATGTGGAAGAACACAAGTCTTTGAAAAACAAGTTAATCTCTGTGATGGGTTTCCAGATTCTTTCAAGCAAACCACAAAATTCAATAGGCACTAAGGTCTCCATGAAAACATGATAGTCATGACTTTTCAAATGGCTCAACTTCCCTACCTCCATATCAACTTTTTCCCCAAAATTCGACGCATAACCCTCAGGTATCTTCAATTTCGTTACCCAATCACAAATTTATCGTCTTTCCTCCAAAGTGAATGTGTAACTTGCTTTGGGTTTGAACACCTTACCATTGTTTGCTGTCTGCAAGTATAATTCAGGCCACCTGCAATATTCTTGTAAGTCCATTCTAGCCTTCGGGTTATCCTTTGTCTTACCTTTAACATCCATCACTGTGTTGAACAAATTGTCAAAATAGTTCTTCTCAATATGCATGACATCAAGGTTGTGACAGAGAAGATTATCCTTCCAATGAGGCAACTCCCAAAATATACTCTGTTTCGTCCAATTATGAGTAACAATGTATCCGTGGAATCTATAAGGTGGAGCTTCAGTAACTTCACTGAAGTTCTGGACCCTCTCCCAAATTTCCTCACCTGAAAGTATCGGAGGTGGAAAATCATATTCCATTTTATTCTTTTTGAATGCATTTTTCATCCTTCTAAACTCATGATCAGGAGGCAAGAATTGATGATGACAATCAAACCATGATTGTTTTCGGCCATATTTCAAAGTGAACGCTTTACTATTTTCCATGCAGTAAGGACAAGCTAGCTTCCCAGCAGTCATCCACCCAGACAACATTCCATACGCAGGAAAATCGTTAATTGTCCACATTAAATTAGCACGCAAATTGAAATTCTACTTGGTTGATATATCATATGTTTCAACACCATCGTACCACAATTGTTTTAGCTCATCAATCAAAGGTTGCAAATATACATCAATCAAATTTTTCGGATTACGTGGACCGGGGATAATACAATTTAAGAATATATATGGACTAGTCATGCACAACTCGGGTGGTAGATTATAAGGTGTAAGAAAGATAGGCCAACATGAATATGGTGTCGCAGATACAGAAAAAGGTGTGAAGCCATCCGCACACAGACCTAATCGAATGTTCCTTGGTTCACTAGCAAAATCTGGATATGTCCTATCAAAGTGCTTCCAAGCTTCTCCATCTGAAGGATGACACATAACACCAGGTGGTCTTCTATTTTCAAAGTGCCATCTCATATGAGGAGCAGAAATCATCGACGCATATAACCTCTTTAACCTAGGTATAAGAGGTAAATAATGCATCGACTTGATAGCGACCATATTCCCGCTAGAAAGCCTCTTGAAACGAGGCTTTTCGCAAAATTTACAACTGTCTAAAGCTGCATCATCTTTATAATATAACATGCAACCATCTTCACAACAATCAATTCTCATTGACGAAAGTCCTTACTTAGAAACTAATCTCTTTGCTTATAAAAATCAACAGGTAATTCGATATTACTGTCAACTAGTTCACGCATAAGGTCAATGAAAGAGTCCATGGCTCCTTGAGAAATATTCCAATCAGATTTCTTACTTAGTAATCTAACTGCAACAGACAACTCAGAGTGCGGATTTCCGTTATGTAGTGGACGACTAGCTTCCTCTAATTGTTCATAAAAACGTTTTGCGTCATCATTAGGAGCTTGTTCAATATTTTCATTGGACTCACCCCCTAAGTACATCCCAAAAGCATTCACAACCATATCATGAAATCTAGAATCACGATTTGTATTCTCCACTGACCTACTACTTTCACCCACAACCATGTTATAAAATATCCCATGGCTACATCCATCTCTCCATGATTAGTCCACACAAATTAATTTTCTATAAACTCCCTTCTATAAAGATGATGCTCAACTTCCGCCGGTTTTCCAAACTTCATACAGTCGCACCTAACACAAGGGCACTTAATTACTCCTTCAGTTAGGTATGGTGGAAGTGACATTGCATGTATAATAAAGTCATCCACCCCTTCTACAAAATCCTCCCTCAATCCCTGTCGATTAGGATAATTCCTATTGTACATCCAAGTACGATGTTCCATCTATACAAATAAAACAAGAGAAAATTAATTTAGTTAATTCATATCCTAATCTTTTTTTAGTTAACTAAAAGTCCAATCATATCCTAAAAGTCTTTAATATAACCTTTTATTTCTATTTGTATAACATTTCGCAAAACAAGAGCTTATTGAACAAAGAACATAATAAATTACAAAACATTTTCTCAATGAATACCAAAAGAGTTCGTAAGAGTGAACTTATAAATAAGAAACCTAAGATTTCAACACAAGATCTTAATGATTTTAAATGTTTCATGTCCTTTGAAGGCTTAAATTTAGTATTTTTAATATTCTTTCTCTATGCTCCTTGTTGTTGCTTCATAAATTGAAATTTAACCCCATATATAAATTACTCTACCTAAATAGTTAATTTATTTTTTCTAAACTTATAGAACTACAAGAAAATGAGCTAGCAATTCAAATTTATTCGAGAGAGAGACCATTTTTTAGGAATTAGTAGGGTTTAGGGTTTCTTCTCTTCAAACAATTTCTTCCCCAAATTAGTAGGTAAAACTAAATATTTTGAACTAAATGTATTAATAAGAACCCTAAAAATTACAAATAATATATAACTTTGAACCCTAACATGGTTGAGCTAACTTTGAACCCTAACATGGAGAAATTAACTTTTAACCCTAACATGGTTGAACAAATAATATATAACTCTGAATCCTAACATGAAGAAATTAAACAAAATCAGTGTATTTCGAAAAAAACAAAGAAAGGAGAGAGAAATGTACCTTGGGAACGGAGGCCGCCGGCGGTAGAGCTGCTACCGTCGGTGGTCGTCGGTGGCGTGGGTAGCGCCGCTGCTGCTGGGAGTCGGGGGGGTTTGAGTGTGAGAGAGAAAAGAGAGATTTTGGGGACTTTTTTTGAAAGAATGGGAGGAGAAACCCGGTTTTGACACTGGAATTAAAAATAGCGACCAACTTTGGTCGCTATTTTGGTAGCTAAATAAGTTTTGACTTTTTGACCAAAATAGCGACCAAACTTGGTCGCTATTTCTAAAAATAAATAAATTACTTTTAATTCAATTTAAAATAATGTACATATGTAGTATAAATTTAGGATTTTAATTCAATTTTAATACATATATATAGTATAGTCTATTATATATACTAAGTGCATAGTATACTATATTATATGTATATATATAGTATAAATTTAGGATTTTAATTCAATTTAAGCTATATTTATATATATATATATGTATGTATATGTATATATATATATATATATATATATATATATATATATATATGTATGTATATATATATATGTATGTATATATATATATGTATGTATATATATATATGTATGTATATATATATATAGAGAGAGAGAGAGAGAGAGATAGTATAGTGTATTATATTCACTAAGTGTATTATATATACTAAGTCTATTATATATACTAAGTGTATAGTATAGTGTATTATATAATACACTATACTATATATATATATAGTATAGTGTATTATATATACTAAGTGTATAGTATATATATATATATATGTAGATATAGTATAGTCTATTATATATACCACGTGTATTATATATACTAAGTGTATAGTATAGTGTATTATAAATACTACGTGTATTATATATACTAAGTGTATAGTACATATATGTAGATATAGTATAGTCTATTATATATACTACGTGTAGTATAGTGTATTATATAATACACTATACTATATATATATATATAGTGTATTATATATACTAAGTGTATTGTATATATATATATAGATAGTATAGTCTATTATATATACTAAGTGCATAGTATATATAGTATATATATATATATATATATATATTAGCTAATGCACTAATATACTATATACTATATATATATATATATATATTGAATATAGTTTATATATATACACACATAACGACCTATACTGTGACGCTAGTGGAACAAATCATTGTGGTTCGGCCCTTCTCCAAATCCCGCGCATAGCGGATGCTTAGTGCACCGGGCTGCCTTTTTTTTTATTGTAACAAATCATTGACAAGTTAATATATATATATATATATATATAAAAGCTATATTAGATATAATATTAGCTAATGCACTAATACTTAGTGCATAATATAGTATAGTATATATATACTAAGTGTATAGTATAGTGTATTATATAATACATTATACTATATATATATAGTATAGTGTATTATATATTAAGGTATATTCAATATATATAGTATAATATAGTATATAGTATATAAGCTCTATCTATATATATATATATATATATATATATATATATATATATATATATACATATATATATATTAATTGATATAAGTCGAGACGTTTTCATTTATTGTTAATATATATGCATGCATATGAGTAGGTTATAAGTCGATGAATCAATTTACAAGTGTATCAATACCTAAAAGAACCCGTCCCTGTGTTCCGAGCGCTTCATATTCTTATATATACATACCTATATATATATATATATATATATACACACACGCACGCTTCGTAGTACTACATAACTGCATATATAGCATGTTAGAGTATATTTTAGTCTATTAATCCCTTGTATTACAAAAGTGTTAACAGCTTACATTTATATTATTTAGATAGTAAATACAAAAGTGATTTTTAATTTTAACCAATGTTGACCTGAAAAGCGACCAACTTTGATCGCTAATTATATATAATTTTAAATTAGCGACCAACGTTGGTCGCTAAATGTGACGACCCGACCCATCGTCTCATGAGTTACTGTCACGTTCGTCCCATTTTCTGCTTCCTCATGTTTCATTATCGGTATTGGGTGCATTAGAATTTATTTGGAGCGATTTTGATAAGAAATGAGACATTTAGTCTCTTTTAAGAAGGTTTAAGTTGGAAAAGTCAACCGGACGTTGACTTATGAGTTAGAGGGCTCGGATGTGAATTTCGACGGTTCGGTTAGTTCCGGGAGGTTATTTGTGACTTAGGAGCAGGATCGGAAGTAATTTTGGAGGTCCGGTGTTGAATTAGGCTTGAATTGGCGAAGTTAGTATTTTGGCGAATTCCGGTTGATAGGTGAGATTTTGATCCGGGTGTCGGAATGAAATTACGAGAGTTGTTGTAGCTTCATTGTGTCATTTGGAATATGTGTGCAAAATTTCAGGTCATTCGGACATCGTTTGGTCGGGTTTTTGATCGAATGTGTGTTTTAGAAGTTTTAAAAGAACTTAGGCTCGAATTCGATATAATTTGATGATTTTGGCGTTAGTTGATGTGTTTTGACGATTGCAGCAAGTATGGATAATGTTTTAAGACATGTTTGTGCTTTTAGTTGAGGTCTCGGGGGCCTCGGGTGTATTTCGGAAGGTTAATGGATCGATTTAGGCACGAAAAAAATAAAGCTGCTGCATTTGTCCACATTTTATTCGCGTGAACAGTAACACGGGGAAAACAGTAATTCCGAAAAATTCTGGGCAGAATGTTTACATTTTATTCGCGAAAAATACCCCATTTGTCCACCATTTTTAGTCATTTTGAGAGCTTTTGGATGGGGATTGAAGGGAGTTTCAACTAAGATCGATTGGAGGTAAGTTTTATGAGTTAAATACATGATTTTATTGAAGAATCATCCTAGAAATCCATGAAAACATAGCCAAATTATAAGAAATTAGGGCTTGAGATTGAAATTCTAAATTTGGGATTTGATGGGTCAAATGGACTCCGATTCTTTTGAATTTGGTATGTATAGACTCGTGGCGAGATAAGAAACATTTTGATGTAAAAATTTCTGGATTTCAAGATGTGGGCCCGGGGCTCGGGTTTTGCAAATTTCGTGATTTTTGATATTTTTCGAGTCTTTTCGATTGGGTTATATTCCCTTAGCCTATTGTGATGTATTCATTGTGGTTTTGGCTAGATTCGACGCGCGAGGAGGTCGATACGAAAGAAAAGGGCATCGCGAAGTAGTGTTTGGCCGGCTAGAGGTGAGTAATAGATGTAAATGCTGTTCTGATGGTTTGAAACCCCGGACTTTCACATCGTAACGCTATATTGAGGTGTGACACGCACTCCATGATGAGTGCAGGGTCGGTTACAATTGGGGATAGTGACTTGGTCCATCCCGTGTGATATTTATACTATACTGGTGATTGATACACATACTTTATTGATATTTACTGGGCTGGATGCCATGTTTGGGACCTTGTGCCGACTTGTAGAATCCTTCAGGGATTGATATTACTGCTTTAGCATGATTTGCATATCATTTGGTTTCAGTCCAAGGTTTTAAATACTGTTTTGCAAACTCAGCCATATTTCTATGTTTTGAAAACTCAAATGATATTTTAAATGTTATTTCGGACTGAGAACTACTGTTTTTATAAACGCTCATAGGGCTTATGATGTTTTCTGGACTGATTATGGGTGGCTCGGGCTGCGCGCCGCAGCAGTGACTTAAAACAGTGGTAACAATGGCACTGTGTGATGTGACTTGAAACATTATGGGTGGTTCGGGCTGCGCGCCGCAGCAGGAACTTGAAACAATGGTAACAATGGCACTATATTATGTAAATGGGTCAGGTAACAATGACTGACCATGATTTGATTGATGCCACGAGATGGCTTAATATTGCGCTTGGGCTATAAGAGCCCCTCCGGAGTTTGTACACACCCCCAGTGAGCGCCGTCGACGATTAATAAATATGGATGGCTCGGGCTGCACGCCGTAGTGGGTACCAGAGGGTACCGTCATATGCATTGCATTGCACTCATGCATTTATTCTTTATCTGCATTATCTGTCATAATAATTATGTGCTCTTATTTCATTGATTGGTTGCTTTATAGTGTTCTGAGCCTGAGGGGCTGATACTGTTCTGAGATACTGAGCCCGAGGGGCAGATTTCTAATTATTATTTTGATACTGAGCCCGAGGGGCAGATTTCTACTTATTATTTTGATACTGAGCCCGAGGGGCAGATTTCTAATTATTACTTTGATATTGAGGGGCAGATTTCTACTTATTATTTTGATACTGAGCTCGAGGGGCAGATTTCTAGTTATTATTTTGATACTGAGCCCGAGGGGCAGATTTCTACTTGTTGTTTTGATATTGAGCTTTTGGATTTCCGCATTTTTATCTGTACTTCTGCTATTTGGTATTATTAAACCATGTTGCACTATAGTTTTGTTAAATAATTGTTTGAAAAGGATAAATTGGGTTGACTGGTTGGCCTTGTCTTCACGAGAGGAGCCATCACGACCAGGTTCGGGATTTGGGTCGTGATAAGTTGGTATCAGAGCCTAGGTTAATTGGTCTCGCGAGTCATGAGACGGTTTAGTCGAGTCTCGCGGATCGGTACGGAGACATCTCTATTTATCCTCGAGAGGCTGCAGAACCTTTAAGAAAACTTTATATTTTTGAAATTCTTATCATGCGTCCTTGATTCAGCTTGAAAAGTAACTCTTACGATTCCTTCCACATGTTCATATGCGCAAACGAGCACTCAGTATTCGATTTACCTTGATGGCTTGTAATTCCCCGATAGAAGGGTGAGACGTGATCTCGGTGAGTTTGATGTTAGGCCATTCTGGAGGACTTGAGGCCGGATCTTGCCTATGGCTTGAGCACTGAGGTGCTGATTGTGCGAGCAAGTGTTTTGAACCTTTATGTTCGATATTGTCCCTATTAGTGGGAATCATGGTTGGATAGATACGTGAGGAGTATGATAGTATTGCGAGATGTATCTATATGAGTTGGAAGTGACGAGGAAGGTCTACTGGATGATAGATGAACTATTGAGTGTATGATTTCCATTGTGATAGGATGTGTAGCCCCAAGTTATAGGTGCGTGAAGAATCTTTTTATGTCTCCTATTTGGAGTGAAGTAGATTTCATGTTACAGTATGAGTTTAGACTCAGGAAGATTAAGTGATTGTGTAATGTGTATGGCAGTGGAAGGTATACAAAAAATATTAACTAAAGGTAAAACTAGTGGGTAATTGGCTTATGAGGGGAATCTATTTGTCATACTAGTTAGATAAGTCTAGGAGCTGAGATCGCTTCTATAAATGTATTATGACGAAATCGTTGAGTCAAGGAGACCACCTTGATGGTCGAAAATATTAAAGAAAGAATATGTTCTTACTCGGTTGAATAGCCCAATAATTGAGGATTGAAAGGTATTTTCTATGTGTTATGATTCAAATAGGTGCAACGCATGTCCATATATCAATTTTGATAATATAATACATGTAATATTGAAATTAATGTTGTTGATATACATTGTGATGCTTTGTCAAGTTGTGGACGTGTTGTTAGGATGGTTTTGGTGATTCTCTGGCAGGTGGATAGACCCAATTACAAAGGAAACTCTGCCGAAATTTTTGAAAAATTTGGGACTTAGTAAAAAAAAATTGTCGCCTAAAGAGTGGGCTTAACTGTTGTGTGAGTGAATGCAAAAATTGTAGAAGAGTTAAAATTTCTGATGATTCATGTTTCCACAAGCTTATGAAGGAGTGAGCTTAATCTCACCATGGTATTACGGCAGCAATAGAGTATATGTGTTGTGATCTATGGCTTCGAGCCAAGTTGGGGAGCTTGCTATTGGTTAGCGGATTGTACGGTTATGTACTATGTTAGTCTGATTTGATGCATGCTGGTGAATCAGTTCTGGTTGTGGAAATTAGGCCGAGAATGTCAGGAGTGAAGGAATTTTTTTGACAAGATGTCATGAGCTCGGATGAGCAGGAGATAAGTTTCGATGTTTATGGTAAATTGGAATTGTCTTCAGCGTCACCTAAGATCGGTGTTTTGTAAAAAGGGTTTTGCGTCCCGGTTAATGACTTTTGATCGCTCTTCAGCGTTAGTGCGATCGATGGTTTGGAGGTACGCTCCAGATATTGTTGTGGTAGGTTGTGGGAGTGTGTCCCACAGGAAGATTATATAAGTGTGGCATGTGATCACTTGATTGATTAAAGATGTAAACCAAGTATGAAGTTTGTGATGGTGTCGTTAAATTAAAGATTCATGCCTGGAGGGCACTTGGCATATTGGGTTGTGAACTGGGGAGGATTACCCCGATTGTGATGGTTGTTCTTGTGTGTTATGAGAAAAATGGGAGTTATTATGGACCTTTGAAAGGTTATCAGACTAGTTCAGTGTGATCAGAATCGGCTTGAAGTCGATGGATAGATTTAATGTGAATAATGGCTCTATATCAGGCCAGATGTGTGCATTTTAGTAACGCGGCCCTCATGGAGGAGTAGTTAGGTTGATGTTTCATTGTCAGATATTTTGCGTAGTGATACATTGCGCCGTGTGAGTTGTGAGACGACTTGAGAAATTGCTGTGTGTTGAGAATCTGTGTAGGAATGACGTTATATGAGCATCTTGGCTTTTGAAATTCAGATTGTACATCGCACCTCAGTTGTGCTTGAGTTTTGTAGCTTATAACGCTATATGTCCCTCAGAGATATTATTATGCACTTAGCATGCTTACGACCGATACTCGATATTTTGTTGTAATGAGCAAATTTGGCTCGATGTGCATCTCCTTATGTGAGATATTAGTATGCCTTGCTTCCTGTTTTCTAAGGAAAGTCTGTATTAGTGTGTGAGATTGGTAATTCCTTCTAGAGTTTGTTTTCCTTTTGTACCGCGTTCAAATTGGTAGCTTATTGGCATATTGAGGCATCATATGCGACTTTTGATTATGTCTGGGATGGCTTATTACCTGAGCAGTTCGTACTGGGTGAGATGAGATCATTGAATTTGAGATTAGTGCAATCTGAGTATATGAAGTAAATTAAGGAGCTAAGACCATGATTTTGCTCAAAATGAGGTGATAGTTCTTGCCAGGAGTATAGAACCAACGAATCGTTGTCTCGACAGTGGTCATGAATTTATGCATACCTCATCCGTCATGTCAATATTGTAAGAGTTAGAACAATACCTATGTACATCATGCAGAACATGAGATGTGTAGCGATTTTCTTCTAGGTGATTAGAGAAAAGAAAAAGCTTCAGATGATTAGGGCGAATGATCTTCGGATGATTGGGGAAATAGTATTGCTAATTGAAAGTGACTTGACGAGAGTATATGTCTCATAAAAAGTTAATGTTATTAAACTATTGATATTACGGTAGTATTGCGGCATGTTCTTGTTGGGTCCGCTGATGGTACTGATGAGCTTGAGGTACGACTCTTTCGTTTGAGTCATTTTTCATGACTTGAGTATGTTCAGGCCGTTTCTTATTGGTGCGCGTATTATGAAAGTTGTGGCTTAGGCCTGTATTGAGGTGTCATATCACCAGAGTGGTGTGTTGGATTCGAGGTGATCATTGGGGTCATTGATGAATACGAACAGATTTAATTTCAGCATGTTTGATGGGTAAATATCGAGGTTCGGTTTTAAAAAAAAAGTATTACTATAATTGCTAGAGGAGAAATGGCTTCATGAATGGTTGATCTGAGCAATGGCTATGATTTATTGCGTGTTTCAATTATCACTAGCAGTATATGAGAGTGTTGGAATGAGACATTGGCTAATAAGAGATTTCTATCGGAATTTGGTTGTTGTGGGCAGCTGCTTTGAATGGAAGTTATTGTTGCATTTGTTTGAGTTATTGGTATATCATACAATTGCACCTAAGGTTGAATTAGGCTTAAATTGGCAAAGTTAGTATTTTGGCGAATTCCGGTTGATAGGTGAGATTTTGATCTGGTGTCGGAATGAAATTCCGAGAGTTGCTGTAGCTTCATTGTGTCATTTGGGATATGTGTGCAAAATTTCAGGTCATTCGGACATCGTTTGGTCGGGTTTTTTATCGAATGTGTGTTTTAGAAATTTTAAAAGAACTTAGGCTTGAATTCGATATAATTTGATGATTTTGGCATTAGTTGAGGTGTTTTGACGATTGGAGCAAGTTTGGATAATATTTTAAGACATGTTGGTGCTTTTAGTTGAGGTCTCGGGGGCCTCGGGTGTATTTCGGAAGGTTAACGGATCGATTTAGGCACGGAAAAAATAAAGCTGCTGCATTTTTTTACAGCACTGTGAACAGTGTCCATAAACAGTACCCTGTAACAGTATCCGTGAACAGTACCATAATAGTATCCGTGAACAGTAACACTGGTGAACAGTAACATGGGGAGAACAGTAATTCCGAAAAATTCTCGGCAGAATGTTTACATTTTATTCGCGAAAAATACCCCATTGCTCCACCATTTTTAGTCATTTTGAGAGCTTTTGGACGGAGATTGAAGGGAGTTTCAACTAAGATCGATTGGATGTAAGTTTTATGAGTTAAATACATGATTTTATTGAAGAATCATCCTAGAAATCCATGAAAACATAGCCAAATTATAAGAAATTAGGGCTTGAGATTGAAATTCTAAATTTGGGATTTGAGGGGTCAAATGGACTCCGATTCTTTTGAATTTGGTATGTATAGACTCGTGGCGAGATAAGGAACATTTTGAGGTAAAAATTGCTGGATTTCAAGACATGGGCCCGGGGCTCGGGTTTTGCAAATTTCGTGATTTTTGATATTTTTCGAGTCTTTTCGATTGGGTTATATTCCCTTAGCCTATTGTGATGTATTCGTTGTGGTTTTGGCCAGATTCGACGCGCGAGGAGGTCGATGCGAAAGGAAAGGGCATCGCGGAGTACTGTTTGGCCGGCTAGAGGTGAGTAATAGATGTAAATGCTGTTCTGATGGTTTGAAACCCCGAACTTTTACATCGTAACGCTATATTGAGGCGTGACACGCACTCCATGACGAGTGCGGGGTCGGTCACTATTGGGATAGTGACTTGGTCCATCTCGCGTGATATTTATACTATACTGGTGATTGTACACATACTTTATTGATATTTACGGGGTTGGATGCCATGTTTGGGACCTTGTGCCGACTTGTAAAATCCTTCGGGGATTGATATTACTGCTTTAGCATGATTTGCATATCATTTGGTTTCAGTCCAAGGTTTTCAATACTGTTTTGCAAACTCAGCCATATTTCTAAGTTTTGAAAACTCAAATGATATTTTAAATGTTATTTCGGGCTGAGAACTACTGTTTTTATAAATGCCCATGGGGCTTATGATGTTTTCTGGACTGATTATGGGTGGCTCGGGCTGCGCGCCGCAGCAGTGACTTAAAACAGTGGTAACAATGGCAATGTGTTGTGTGACTTGAAACATTATGGGTGGCTCGGGCTGTGCGCCGCAACAGGAACTTTAAACAATGGTAACAATGGCACTATATGATGTAAATGGGTCAGGTAACAATGACTGACCAGGATTTGATTGATGCCACGAGATGGCTTAATATTGTGCTTGGGATATAGGAGCCCCTCCGGAGTCTGTACACACCCCCAGTGAGCGTCGTCGACGACTAATAAATATGGATGGCTCGGGCTGCACGCCGCAGTGGGTACCAGAGGGTACCGTCATATGCATTGCATTGCACTCATGCATTTATTCTTTATCTGCATTATCTGTCATAATAATTATGTGCTCTTATTTCATTGACTGGTTACTTTATACTGTTCTGAGCCTGAGGGGCTGATACTGTTCTGAGATACTGAGCCCGAGGGGCAGATTTCTACTTAATATTTTGATACTGAGCCCGAGGGGCAGATTTCTAATTATTATTTTGATACTGAGCCCGAGGGGCAGATTTCTACTTATTATTTTGATACTGAGCCCGAGGGGCAGATTTCTAATTATTATTTTGATACTGAGCCCGAGGGGCAGATTTCTACTTATTATTTTGATACTGAGCTCGAGGGGCAGATTTCTAGTTATTATTTTGATACTGAGCCTGAGGGGCAGATTTCTACTCGTTGTTTTGATATTGAGCCCGAGGGGCAGATTTCTACTCATCATTTTACTGCCAAATTACCTGTTTTACTATTTAACAGAAATTTCACATGATGTTTCACTGAATTGTTATTTTAATTGATTTCACTGCTTCTGTATAGAATGTTGTGTGCCTTAACGTGTTTTCTTACCTTCAGTCATTATTTATATTTATTACTCACTGAGTCAGAGTACTCACATTACTCCCTCCACCATGTGTGCAGGTACAGGTATTCTTGAGGCGTAGAGCGAGTTTTCTGTTGTTCAGTTTTCATCGGAGTTATTAAGGTAGCTGCATGGCGTTCGCAGACCCGTTTTCTCCCTTATATTTTGTTATTTATGATATCTTCAGACTTTGTTCCTAATTCCATACTTTGTATAATTTTAGTAAACTGTGTAGTAGCTCATGACTTGTGACACCCCGGTTAGGGCTGTGTTGGGTTTGATTTCCGCATTTTTATCTGTACTTCCGCTATTTGGTATTGTTAAACCATGTTGCACTATAGTTTTGTTAAATAATCGTTTTAAAAAGATAAATTGGGTTGACTGACTGACCTTGTCTTCACGAGAGGCGTCATCATGACCAGGTTCGGGATTTGGGTCGTGACACTAAATTTAAATCAGATTTATTTATATTTCAAATAATATTTAAAATTTTAATATTATTGTGAAACATTAGAACTGGGTCCCAGATTAGCGACCAAAGTTGGTCTCGATTTTACTAAATGACCAACTTTGGTCGCTAAATTTGAATTATATTTATTTATATTTTATAATTTTTTAAATAATATTATAATTATTAAAATTTTATAATTGGGTCCCAAATTAGCGACCAAAGTTGGTCTCAATCTGTTTACTCTTTATTTAGCGACCAACTTTGGTCGCTAATTTTAAATTTTATTTATTTATATTTTATAAATTTTTTATATAATATTATAATTATTAAAATTTTATAAGTGGGTCCCCTTTAGCGACCAACGTTGGTCGCTAATCTGAGTATTTCTTTGATCAAGCAAGTCTGACCAGTCCGGTCAATAGTTTGACGAAATTTTCGACCAAGTAGCGACCAACCTTGGTCGCTAATGTATTTAAAATTATTATTTTATTATTTTCACCAGTTTAGCGACCAACTTTGGCCGCTTTTCTTGTCAAACCAACTTTGGTCGCTAAATTTTGGTCGCTTTTTATAGGAATTCTAGTAGTGATAGTAGGAATATTTTAAAACGGAAGATATTATGAAATATAGCTCAAATAATATGAAACTAGAAAATTGTCACGACCTCATACCGGCCCGATCGTGATGGCGCCTCTCGTGAAGACAAGGCCAGCCGACACAACACTCACCTTAACCCTTTAAGCATTAAGAGTCATTTTTAAGTCTTTAAATTAAACAATATTTCATAATAAAATCCTGGAATAACAGTGCGGAATAAAATACCAGCCCGACATCGGGGTATCACTAGTCATGAGCATCTATCAAGGTCTGAATACAACAAAAGTCTAAAAATGTACTAAATATAGTAACAACAATGAGGGGAAGGAAGCGGTGCTGCGAACGTCATGCAACCACCTTGCTAACTCTGATAACTCCGCGACAGAGCTATCAACACCCGCTACCGAATTTCAATATACCTGAATCTGCACACGAGGTGCAGGGAGTAATGTGAGTACTCCAACACAATAAGTAATAAGAGTAAATAAAGGTTGAGCAGTAGGAAACAATGAATCTACATTTACGTTGGGTTCAATAAACACAACATGCTTTCAAATCATAATACGAGTCAATCTTCCTTTTTAAAATTCAGCTTTTAGTAAAAATCATCTTTGAAATACCTTCCAACAGTTTCAGTAGGGGTTCAATACCATTTAAAATAATAATAGAGATTAAAGTCATAATAGGCCCCTCGGGCAAAACATAGTTCGTAAAACAGCCCCTCGGGCAAAACAGTAATCACAAACACTTCATAACTTGAAAATCTCAGTGGAAATAACCAATGTCAAATCAGTGATTAATTTCTGAACATCTCATAAACCCCAGTTTAAATAAAAGTTGTTTTAAAACATTTGTGCAACTTTCCGACAGAGGCTCAATATAAAGATGAGTAAAACAGTCAATAAATCAACATATTCGATAGAAACTCATTTTAAGAGGAGTGAAATCAATAAGTCCATAAACAGGTCTCTCAGGCAAAACACCACTCATATGCATGTATATATCTATCGCCCCTCAGGATAGCCTCTCCGTCACGCGTGACTCAACTCTTACCAATCAATACTCGCACTCAGCATTCACGCTCAATTGGTACCATATAGTAACCGCTGCGGTGTCACGACCCCAACCCCGGTCATGATGGCGCCCAACATATTGCTAGGTAAGCCCGACCATTCAACAACATTATCCCAAATTTTTATTCAGATTATAGATAAATATCACACCGAATTTACTAAGTCATTTCATTCAAGTGTATAATCAATAATAAAATTTGCGGAAGTTCAATTAAAATACCACACCATAGCCCAACAGAATCCGGTGTCACGAATATGGGCCTCTAATACGAAATATCCACCTATTACAAGTTTGTCTAGGAAAAATACGGAATAAAAGATAGTGATAGAGGGGAGAGATCAAGGCTGCGAATGCCATGCAGCTACCTCAATACTCTCGGATACTGCTGTTCAGCTAAACAAATCCTCACTCAGCCTGTGGTGTACCTGGATCTGCATGCAAGGTGCAGGGAGTAATGTGAGTACTCCGACCCAGTGAGTAATAAACATAAAAAAAGGCTAAGAATAATAAATCATGGAAAAATACAAAGTAAACTATAACTGGCAGTTTAGAACAACAAATAGTGAAGCAACAAGTCAATTAAGTCAGAGTACCAAATACTGAGACATGTATAACAGATAAAAACAAATGCATGAGTGCAATGCAATGCATATGATGGTACACTCTAGTACCCACTGCGGGGTGCAGCCCGAGCCATCCATTTATTTATCGTCGACGGTGCTCACTGGGGGTGTGTGCAGACTCCGGAGGGGCTACTACAACCCAAGCGCAATATCAAGCCATCTCGTGGCATCAAATCTAGGCCCTCGGCCTCATATCAATCTCAGTATAATCACCCAGGCTCTCGGCCTCAATATCAATGTAATCAACCAGGTTGTCGGCCTCAATATCTGTGTAATCAACCAGGCTGTCGGCCTCAATATCAATATAACACTGCTACGACGCGCAGCCCAATCCATAAATCATCATAAGCCCATTGGGCATTTGTAAAATAGTAGTTCTCAGCCCGAAATATCATTTAAGTTTTCAAATCTTAGAAAGATGGCTGAGTTTGCAAAATAGTATTTAAAACCTTGGACTGATACCAACTTGTCACGACCCCAAAACCGGTCATGATGGCACCCAACACACTGCTAGGCAAGCCCGACCATTCAACAACATTATCCCAAATTCTTATTCAGATTATAGATAAATATCACAGAGAATTTACTAAGTCATTACTTTCAAGTGTATAATTAATAATAAAATCTGCGGAAGTTAAATTAAAATACCACACCATAGCCCAATAGAATCCGGTGTCACGAATATGAGCCTCTAATACAGAATATCCACCTATTACAAGTCTGTCTAGGAAAAATACGGAATAAACGATAGAGATAGATGGGAGAGATCAAGGCTGCGAACGCCATGCAGCTACCTCGATACTCCCGAATACTGCTGCTCAGCTAAACAAATCCTCACTCAGCCTGTAGTGTACCTGGATCTGCACACAAGGTGCAGGGAGTAATGTGAGTACTCCGACCCAGTGAGTAATAAACATAAATAAAGGCTGAGAATAAGAAATCATGGAAAAATACAAAGTAAACTATAACTGAAAGTTTAGAACAACAAATAGTGAAGCAACAAGTCAATTAAGTCAGAGTACCAAATACTGAGACAGGTATAACAGATAAAAACAAATGCATGAGTGCAATGCAATGCATATGATGGTACACTCTAGTACCCACTGCAGCGTGCAGCCCGAGCCATCCATTTATTTATCGTCGACGGTGCTCACTGGGGGTGTGTGCAGACTCCGGAGGGGCTCCTACAGCCCAAGCGCAATATCAAGTCATTTTGTGGCATCAAATCTAGGCCCTCGGCCTCATATCAATCTCAGTATAATCACCCAGGCTCTCGGCCTCAATATCAATGTAATCAACCAGGTTCTCGACCTCAATATCAATATAACACTGCTGCGGCGCGCAACCCGATCCATGCTCAGTCCAGAAATCATCATAATCCCCTTGGACATTTGTAAAACAGTAGTTCTCAGCCCGAAATATCATTTAAGTTTTCAAATCTTAGAAAGATGGCTGAGTTTGCAAAACAGTATTTAAAACCTTGGACTGAGGTCAAATGATAAGCAAAATATGCGAAAGCAGTGATATCAATCCATGAAGGATTAAAATAATTGGCAAGAAGCCTACAATTGGAAACATGACTGAGGATATAAATTCTTTAACAAAATAAGTGAGGAAAACCAGTCAAAAATCCCCTAAGGATTTTACAGGTCGGCACAAGGCCCCAGGCATGGCAACAAGCCCAATTCACAATAATAAAGTATACGTCTCAATCAAAAATGTAGTAAAATATCTCTCGGGACGGACCAAGTCACAATCCCCAACGGTGCTCTACCCCACGCCCGTTATCCGGCGTGCAAGTCACCTCAATATAGCGTTACGATGTGAAATTCCGGGGTTTCAAACCCTCAGGACATCATTTACATCAATTACCCACCTCGATCCGGTCCAAAATCTAGCCCGCGATGCCTCGCCCGTACGAATCGACCTTCGGATGCTCCAAATCAAGCTACAATCAGTACATAATCATTAAAATATGCTAAGGGAGCGAAGCCCACTCGAAAATATCCAATTTAACATCAAAATCCCGAAATTGCTCAAACCCGGCCCCCGGGCCCACGCTTCGGAATTCGACGAAACTCACAAAATCCGATAACCCATTCAACTACGAGTCCAACCATACCAAAATTACTAAATTCCGATAACAATTCGGCCTCCAAATCTAGAATTTTCATTTTTGAAAAGTTTACAAATTTTATCCAATTTCTTCCATTTGATTCACTAATTCTTGATGAAAATAACCATGAAATCATTAAATATAATCACTTTTGGATATAGAACACTTACCCCAATCCATATGGTGAAAATCGCTTCGAAAATCGCTTCAATCCGAGCTTCATAGCTCCAAAAATGAGAAAACTCTTGGACTGCCCGAATCATACACTGTCCAGAAATTTTCGCGGTACTGTTCACGCATTTTATTGTTCATGGATACTGTATACGGGGTACTGTTCATATATACTGCACATGGTACTGTACATGCATACTGTTCATGTTTATTGTACATGGTACTGTACACAGATATTGTTCACGCAGGTGCGATTACTGTTCACACGTGCGAAAAATGCAGAAACTGCCCAGAAAATTGCAGCAGCTTTTCGTTTCACTAAAAAGGCTCTAACTCCATCATACGAACTCGGAATTCGATGATTCTTGTTACTATGAGTCACAAATAATAATACGAACATAGCCCTATAGTCGAAACTCAATTCGGAGCTCATTTGCTCAGTTCAATACCCATTTCGCTCGTTAAACAATTAACTCATGTTTCGTGTCAAAAACCCAATCGCGACTTGATGAAATTAGACCAAACTTTCCATATCACTCCTATAATTCATTATTTAAATTCTGGAAATCTCGAAATAAAATTTCCATCTCTAAAACTAAAAATGGACCTTTGGATCATTACATGCTTATGCTCAAATGACAAAAATCTTCCAAAAACTCTTCCAAAACTTATCCGAGCCTCATGGGACCCCGACCAAACATGCCAACATAATTCATAACATTATTCAAACATCTTCCAATCATCAAAACACCTCAAACAACATCAAATTACCCAAAACTCATCGAATTCAAGCCTAATTTTCTAGAAACTTCCGAAATACACTTTCGATCAAAAACCCGACCAAACCACGTCCGAATGACCTGAAATTTTGCACACATATCCCAAATCACCTAACGAAGCTACAGAAACCCTCGAAATTCCATTCCAACTCTCGGATCAAAATCTCACCTATCAACCGGAATTCGCCAAAATACTAACTTCGCCAATTCAAGCCTAATTCTACACCGGACCTCCAAAATTACTTCCGATCACACTCCTAAGTCACAAATCATCCCCCGAAGCTAACCGAATAATCGGGATTCAAATCCGAGCCCTCTAACACATAAGTTAATGTCTGGTTGACTTTTCCAAAACAAACCTTCCTTAAAGAGACTAAGTGTTTCATTTTCTACTAAAACCAATCCAAATCAACTCGTTCACACCCAACACTGATAATGAAGCATAAAGAAATAGGAAATAGGGAAAACGGGGTGGTAACTCATGAGACGACGGGTCGGATCGTCACACAAATGATATGCAAAATATGCGAAAGTAGTGATATCAATCCCTGAAGGATTCAAATAATTGGCAAGAAGCCCAAATGTAACAATTAAATCCAAGTAAGGATGATTCTAAATTTAGTTCAAGTAGAAAATATGGTAAAACCATATCTCGGGACGGACCAAGTCACAATCTCCAACGGTGCTCTACCCCACGCCTGTTATCCGGCGTGCAAGTCACCTCAATATAGCGTTATGATGTGAAATTCTGGGGTTTCAAACCCTTAGGACATCATTTACATCAATTACTCACCTCAAGACGGTGAAAGTCTAGCTTACTATGCCCTTGCCTCTCAAATTACCCTCCTCGTGCGACGAATCTGCCCAAAATCACAACAAATATGTCGCATTATGCTAAAGAGACAATACCCAATCGAAAGCAATCGAAAAATATCAAAATTCACGAATTTGGCAAAACCCGAGCCCCGGGCCCACGTCTCAAAAAATCAGAAAATTAACATCACCGGATTCCTTGTCTCGCCACGAGTCTATACATACCAAGAACTCCCAAATCCGAGTTCAAATGACCCATCAAATCCTAATTGTTTGGTTTCAAAATTCAAGCCCTAGTTCTTGATTTGTAGGCTTATATTTCATGAATCTCTAGGTGGAATTCACAATAAAAACGAGTTCTAAGTCCAAGAAACTTACCTCAAGTCGTTCCCCCTTGAATCCCTCTTTAATCTCCACCAAGAAGCTCTCAAAATGATCAACCATGGAGGAAAAATGACCCAAAATCGCGGATGAAGTGTTTTATAAACTCACTGCCCAGAATTTTTCGGAAGTACTGTTCACCCGCGCTGTTACTGTTCACGCGGGTGGGCACTGTTCACCCGCGTGGTTACTGTTCACGCTGCTAAAAAAAATACAGCAGCAGCCAAAGAAATTGCAGCACATTTTGTTTTTACTAAAATGACTCTAACTCCATCATACGAACTCGAAATTTGATGATTCTTGTTCCTATGAGTCACAAATAATGATACGAACATAGTACTTCAATTGAAACTCAATTCGGAGCTCGTTTTCTCAGTACGATATCCATTTCGCTCGTTAAACAATTAACTCATGTTTCATGTCAAAAACCCAATCGCGACTTGATGAAATTAGACCAAACTTTCCAGATCACTCCTATAATTTATTATTTAAATTCTGGAAATCTCAAAATAAAATTCCGATCTCTAGAACTAAAAATGGACCTTTGGATCATTACATGCTTATGCTCAAACGACAAAAATCTTCCAAAAACTCTTCCAAAACTTATCCGAGCCTCATGGGACCCCGACCAAACATTCCAACATAATTCATAACATTATTCAAACCTTTTCCAATCATCAAAACACCTCAAACAACATCAAATTACCCAAAACTCATCGAATTCAAGCCTAATTTTCTAGAAACTTCCGAAATACACTTTCGATCAAAAACCCGACCAAACCACGTCCGAATGACCTGAAATTTTGCACACATATCCCAAATCACCTAACGAAGCTACATAAACCCTCGGAATTCCATTCTGACTCTCGGATCAAAATCTTACCTATCAACCGGAATTCGCCAAAATACTAACTTCGCCAATTCAAGCCTAATTCTACACCAGACCTCCAAAATTACTTCCGATCACACTCCTAAGTCACAAATCATCCCCCGAAGCTAACCGAATCACCGGGATTCAAATCCGAGCCCTCTAACACATAAGTCAACGTCCAGTTGACTTTTCCAAAACAAACCTTCCTTAAAGAGACTAAGTGTCTCATTTCCTACTAAAACCAACCCAAATCAACTCGTTCACACCCAACACTAATAATGAAGCATAAAGAAATAGGAAATGGGGAAAACGGGGCGGTAACTCATGAGACAACGGGTCGGGTCGTCACATCCTCCCCAACTTAAACAAACGCTCATCCTCGAGCGTACCCAGAGTTATCCTAGAAGCAAACCAATAACTGAACGACTTTACCAAGAATATACATGTGGGTGATCCCACACTACCCTATCTCGCAGAGGTCCGATATCACAACATAGCTGAAATTTCACAATCCATCTAGTCCATAAACCATAGAACCACACTGCACCTTCCGAAATCATACACAAGATTAGAACTTCACATCCATACTCAGAATAAGCCCGAACCAACTGTAATAACCCATACCTGCAACATCAGGTGCAATTATCTGATATACCACATAACTCAAACACTCGAAACGATAATTTCTATTTACAGTAGTTGCACATAATAATCGAATATCGATAGGAAACCTCTTAACAACTAAAGCCTCATTCCAACACTTTCACATACTGCCAATGATAAAGGAAACACACAATAAATCATAACCATTTCCTATGTCAACCATTCATGAAGTCATTTCTCTCCTGGTAATTACCATAGCAAATTTTGAACCGAACCTTAATATTTACCCATCACACATACTGAAATCGAATCCGTTCGCATTCATTAATGATTTCAACGATCTCTTCTGACCAAACACACTACTCAGGTGACAGACACATCAATACATGCCTAAGCCACAACTTGCATAATACGTGCACCAATAAGAAACGGTCCGAACATACTCAATTCATGAAAATGACTCAACTAAGATAGTTGTACCTCAAACTCACCAATACTGCCACAACACAAGGCTGAGACCCTGTCTCACATCATAGAAACAGGACACACAAATTTGACCCGCAATGTCATGTTTCCACACAGCTTTGTTGCAACGCGCGTTCCTATCCAAATACTACTCCACAGGAAATACCTCAAGTCACTATGCTTGAAATCAACAACCATGCTCAATTGATGTCTGGAGCCAAAGCAAATCCTTACACCCATGGTGAAACAAATAACACACACCACGCAAACATGATAGAACATAACCGGTACGTTATTCACCGAACAACACCCAATTACTCATCCCACTCGACTTCCACTACTACAACTCCTATCGGAGCCAGACGATTCGGTGCCCGGCACCAATTAATACCGAAATCAACAACCTCGGCCGGCGACATGCCTAGCCATATGAAACTCATCTGGAAAGTCCCCCAACACCGGAACTGAATTAATGATAGCAACCTTTGCACTAACATCCATCACGAATGCCCAATTAAGAAAGCAATCCTTCCCAACCGTCCGCTGGTCCTTTGAAATATAAACCACTCTACTAGAACATAATCCAGTGCACTTCATCACTCAACCCGTGGCATTTTTTGTATTACCCGTAGTGCAATAGTTCAGAATCACTCAACACTAAGACAACCAGCCTGAATTCCGACATCACATCCAAAATCTGACATACCAGCAAACAAAGATCCACTCGAGCCTCCAAATCCCAATTGCTGCTAAACGGTTCCGAATACACACGATCCACCACCACAACCTAGCCTGTACATGAGAACTTCTAGTCTCCAACTCCATATGGCACACAAATCATCATACCTGATTCCTGTTTCCATTGTACGAATACATGCACACCTTTGATACCCAATCATTCCACGATAAATACTCTAAATTTCCCTGTGCTACCAAGCAAACCCAAATACCACCAGTGGACCCACCAAGAACATGCCGCAATACTACCAAAATATCATCAGTTTAATCACATTACCTTTTTTGAGACATATACTCTCATCAAATCACTTCCAATTAGCAATACCATTTCTTTAATCATCTGAAGATCATTCACCCTAATCATCTGAAGCTCATTTCTCTAATCACCTAAAGCTGCCCGTACCGCCTAAGAATGTTATGAATTTCCATTCAGAACTGAACTATAACCTTACACACGCAAATCTCAACCCTTCACAACATATCGCATATACCATACCATCCTAAGGTAACATGAGGACTTCACCTCCTTTCCGAACCATGAACGTTTACGTACTCAACTAGTCAAGAACTTCCATTGATCCCATCTAGAAGAAAAATCATTACACATCCCATGCTCTGCATGACATATATAGGTCTTGTTCAAATTCTTACAATACCGATATGACGGATGAGATCTGTATAAATTCATAACACCGCCGAATCAACAATTCATTGGGTCTATACTTCTGGCAAGAACTATCACCTCATTCTGAACCAAACAACGGTCTTAACCCTTTAATTTACTTCATATACTTAGATTGCACTGATCTCGAATTCAATGATCTCGTCTCACCCATTACGAACTGCTCAGGCAATAAGCCACCCCAGATATAATCAAAAGTCGCATATGATGCCCCAATATGCCAACATGCTACCAATTCGAACGCGATACAAAAAAAGAAAACGAACTCTGGAAGGAATTACCAATCCCAAGCACTAATACGGACTTTCCTTAGAAAACAGGAAGCAAGGCATACAAAATAACATATAGAAAACTATACTAAACATCACACTGTTGCAAACTTCATACTTGGTTTACATCTTTAATCAATCAAGTGATCACATGCCACACTTATATAATCTTCCCGTGGGACACACTCCCATAACCTACCATAACAATATCTGGAGCGTACATCCAAACCACCGGTCGCACTAACGCTAAAGAGCGATCAAGAATTATTAACCAGGACGCAAAACCCTTTTTACAAAACACCGATCTTAGGTGACGCTGAAGACAATACCAACTTACCGTAAACATCGAAACTTATCTCCTGCTCATCTGAGCTCATGACATCTTGTCAAAAAATTTCCTTCACTCGTGCCATTCTCGGCCTAATTTCCACAACCAGAACTGATTCACCAGCATGCATCAAATCGGAACTAACATAGTACATAACCGCACAATCCGCTAACCAATAGCAAGCTCCCCAACTTGGCTCGAAGCCATAGATCACAACATACTATACTCATAACGCATATACTCCATTGTTGCCTCAATACCATAGTGAGATTAAACTCGATCCTTCATAAGCTTGTGGAAACACAAATCATTTAGAATTTTTAACTCTTATGCAAATCTCGCATTCACTCACACAACAGTTAAGCCCACTCTCTAGACGATCCAATTTAGATTTCAACACATTTTATTCACTTGCAATTGAGGTCTTTTAATAGATAACATAAGGATAACACAACTTTAGAACACCCCGCAGGAGATGACCCACCTGCTTTGCCCCCAACTAACATTTCTGCATACATTCCACTGCCATAAGCATTACGTAGTCACTTGATCATCCTGAGTCTGTACTCATACCGCAACATTCACTCCCAACTAGGAGACATGAAAAGATTCTTCACACGCCCATAACTCGGGCTATAACTTGAATCACGATGGACTTCAAGCATCTATTAGTTCTTCCATCATTCACCAGACCTTTCTCGTCGCTTCCAAATCATATAGATACGCCTCGCAGTACTAACATACTCATCACATAGCCACAACCATCATTTCCACTAACAGGGACACTACCGAATATATAAGTTCAAAAATACTTGTTCACACAATCAGCACCTCAGCGCTCCCGCCATAGGCAAAGATCCAACCTCAAGTCCTCTAGACTGGCCCATCATAAACTCACAGAGATAACACCTCGCCCCTTGATCGGGGAATCACAAGCCATCGAGGCACATCTGATACTGAGCGCCCATGCGCGCATACGAATGTGTGGAAGGAATTTCAAAAGTTTCTTTTCAAGATGAATCAAGGACGCATGATAAGAATTCAAGAATGTGAAGTTTTCCTAAAGGTTCTGCAGTCTCTCGAGGATAAATACAGACGTCTCCATATCGATTCGCGAGACTCTACTAAACCGGCTCATAACTCGCGAGACCAATTAACCTAGTCTCTGATACCAACTTATCACGACCCCAACCCCAGTCAGGATGGCGCCTAACACACTGCTAGGCAAGCCCGACCATTCAACAACATTATCCCAAATTCTTATTCAGATTATAGATAAATATCACAGAGAATTTTCTAAGTCATTTCATTCAAGTGTATAATTAATAATAAAATCAGCCGAAGTTTAATTAAAATGCCACACCATAGCCCAACAGAATCCGGTGTCACGAATATGAGCCTCCAATACAGAATATCCACCTATTACAAGTTTGTCTAGGAAAAATACGGAATAAAAGATAGAGATAGAAGGGAGAGATCAAGGCTGCGAATGTCATACAGCTACCTCAATAATCCCGGATACTGCTGTTCAGCTAAACAAATCCTCACTCAGCTTGTGGTGTACCTAGATCTGCACGCAAGGTGCAGGGAGTAATGTGAGTACTCCGACCCAGTGAGTAATAAACATAAATAAAGGCTGAAAATAAGAAATCATAGAAAAATACAAAGTAAACTATAACTGGCAGTTTAGAACAACAAATAGTGAAGAAACAAGTTAATTAAGTCAGAGTACCAAATACTAAGACAGGTATAACAGATAAAAACAAATGCATGAGTGCAATGCAATGCATATGATGCTACACTCTAGTACCCACTGCGGCGTGAAGCCCGAGCCATCCATTTATTTATCGTTGACGGCGCTCACTGGGGTGTGTGCAGACTTCGGAGGGGCTCCTACAGCCCAAGCGCAATATCAAGCCATCTCGTGGCATCAAATCTAGGCCCTTAGCCTCATATCAATCTCAGTATAATCACCCAGGCTCTCGGTCTCAATATCAATGTAATCAACCAGGCTCTCGGCCTCAATATCAATGTAATCAACCAGGCTCTCGGCCTCAATATCAATATAACACTGCTGCGGCGCGCAGCCCGATCCATGCTCAGTCCAGAAATCATCATAAGCCCCTTGGGCATTTGTAAAACAGTAGTTCTCAGCCCGAAATATCATTTAGAAATATCATTTCTTAGAAAGATGGCTGAGTTTGCAAAACAGTATTTAAAACCTTGGACTGAGGTCAAATGATATGCAAAATATGCGAAAGCAGTGATATCAATCCCTGAAGGATTCAAATAATTGGCAAGAAGCCCAAATGTAACAATTAAATCCAAGTAAGGATGATTCTCAATTTAGTTCAAGTAGAAAACACGGTAAAAACATCTCTCGGGACGGACCAAGTCACAATCCCCAACGGTGCTCTACCCCATGCCCGTTATCCGGCGTGCAAGTCACCTCAAGATAGAGTTACGATGTGAAATTCCGGGGTTTCAAACCCTTAGGACATCATTTACATCAATTACTCACCTCAAGACGGTCAAAGTCTAGCTCGTTATGCCCTTGCCTCTCAAATTACCCTCCTCGTGCGACGAATCTGTCCAAAATCACAACGAATATGTCGCATTATGCTAAAGAGACAATACTCAATCGAAAGCAATCGAAAAATATCAAAATTCACGAATTTGACAAACCCGAGCCCCGGGACCACGTCTCTAAAAATCAGAAAATTAACATCACCGGATTCCTTGTCTCGCCATGAGTCTATACATACCAAGAACTCCCAAATCCGAGTTCAAATGGCCCAATAAATCCTAATTGTTTGGTTTCAAAATTCAAGCCCTAGTTCTTGATTTGTAGGCTTATATTTCATGAATCTCTAGGTGGAATTCATAATAAAAATGAGTTTTAAGTCCAAGAAACTTACCTCAAGTCGTTCCCCCTTGAATCCCTCTTTAATCTCCACCAAGAAGCTCTCAAAATGATCAACCATGGAGGAAAAATGACCCAAAATCGCGGATGAAGTGTTTTATAAACTCACTGCCCAGAATTTTTCGGAAGTACAGTTCACCCGCGCTGTTACTGTTCACGCGCATGGTCACTGTTCACCCGCGCGGTTACTGTTCGCGCGCGGTTACTGTTCACGCTGCTAAAAAAATACAGTAGCAGCCAAAGAAATTGCAGCACTTTTCTTTTTACTAAAATGACTCTAACTCCATCATACAAACTCGGAATTCGATGATTCTTGTTCCTATGAGTAACAAATAATGATATGAACATAGTCCTTCAATCGAAACTCAATTCGGAGCTCGTTTGCTTAGTGCGATATCTATTTCGCTCGTTAAACAATTAACTCATGTTTCGTGTCAAAAACCCAATCGCGACTTGATGAAATTAGACCAAACTTTCCAGATCACTCCTATAATTCATTATTTAAATTCTGGAAATCTCGAAATAAAATTTCGATCTCTAGAACTAAAAATGGACCTTTGGATCATTACATGCTTATGCTCAAACGGCAAAAATCTTCCAAAAACTCTTCCAAAACTTATCCGAGCCTCATGGGACCCCGACCAAACATGCCAACATAATTCATAACATTATTTAAACCTCTTCCAATCATCAAAATACCTCAAACAACATAAAATTACCCAAAACTCATCGAATTCAAGCTTATTTTCTAAAAACTTCCGAAATACACTTTTGATCAAAAACCCGACCAAACTACGTCCGAATGACCTGAAATTTTGCACACATATCCCAAATCACCTAATAAAGCTACATAAACTCTCGGAATTCCATTATGACTCTCGGATCAAAATCTCACCTATCAACCGAAATTCGCCAAAATACTAACTTCGCCAATTCAAGCCTAATTCTACACCGGACCTCCAAAATTACTTCTGATCACACTCCTAAGTCACAAATCATCCTCCAAAGCTAACCGAATCATCGGGATTCAAATTCGAGCCCTCTAACACATAAGTCAACGACCGGTTGACTTTTCCAAAACAAACCTTCCTTAAAGAGACTAAGTGTCTCATTTCCTACTAAAACCAATCCAAATCAACTCGTTCACACCCAACACTGATAATGAAGCATAAAGAAATAGGAAATGGGGAAAACGGGGCGGTAACTCATGAGACGACGGGTCGGTTGTCACATGCGGCATGCAGCCCGATCCATATATCTCTCACAATAACGGAAATCAAAGTAACCTCTACGGTGTGCAGCCTGATCCATGCATCGCTGTGGCTCACAACCCGATCCATATAAATAGTCGACTGTGCTCACTGGGGGTGTGCAGACTCCAGAGGGTCTCCTACAGCCCAAGCCCTATATTGCTGCAGCGTGCAGCCCGATCCATATAATGATCGTTGTGGCGTGCAACCCGATCCATATATATATATATATATATATATATATATATATATATATATATATAATGCGGCGTGCAACCCGATCCATAGATATATAATCCTCACAACTAGGCCATCGGCCTCTCTCAGTCGTTAACCTCACCATCAGACTCTCAGTCTATCTCAGTGATCAATCTCACTATCAGACCCTCGATCTATCTCAGTAAAACAGGGAACTACCCCAAAACAATTTCCACATTTTAAGAATATAGTGATAAAGGCAGATTTGAGCAGTAAACAGGTAAAACATGACTGAGAATATGCTTTCAAACAAATAGAGTGAGGAAAGATAGTAAAAATGCCCCTAAGGGTCTCAACAAGTCGGCACAAGGCCCCAAACATGGCATACAACCCAAAAATATAATAATGTCAAACAATTAACTATCAAATACGCATTAAAATATTCGTTCGGGATGGACTAGGTCACAATCCCCAGCGGTGCTCTACCCCACGCTCGTCATCCAGCGTGCAAGTCACCTCAAAGTAACACAACGACGTATAATCCGGAGTTTCAAACCCTCAGGACAGTATTTACAATCATTACTTACCTCGATTTGGTCCAAAATCTAGCCTGCGATGCCTCGCCCGCACGAATCGACCTCCGGATGCTCCAAATCTAGCCACAATCAGTATATAATCATTAAAATATGCTAAGGGAGCGAAGCCCACTCGAAATATCCAATTTAACATCAAAATCCCGAAATTTCTCAAACCCGGCCCCCGGGTCCACGCTTCGGAATTCGACGAAACTCACAAAATCCGACAACCCATTCAACCACGAGTCCAACCATACCAAAATTACTAAATTCCGCTAACAATTCGGCCTCCAAATATTCAAATCTTATTTTCAAATCTCTAGGTCCAAATCCCCAATTTATACCTTAAAAACATGTAATCTAGTCGGATTATTCGATGATAATTCAATATTATGGAATAGAAATAATCACAAGTGACTTACCTCAAGATTTCCCATGATTTCTTGCTCAAAAATTGCCTCAAGCCGTGTTCTTTCACCAAAAAAAATGTCAAAATGAGCAAAAAAATGCAACAGCTTTAATAAACCTATTTTGGTTGCTAAAAGAGCCATTCCCATCGCTAAAAGTGACTAATATGGTCGCTAAAGGTGCGCACCAGATCCTGCTGCACCAGCAATGTTTAATTTCACTAAAAAGGCTCTAACTCCATCATACGAACTTGGAATTCGATGATTCTTGTTTCTATGAGTCACAAATAATGATATGAACATAGTCCTTCAATCGAAACTCAATTCGGAACTCGTTTGCTCAGTACGATATCCATTTCGCTCGTTAAACAATTAACTCATGATTCGCGTCAAAAACTCAATCGCGACTTGATCAAATTAGACCAAACTTTCCAGATCACTCCTATAATTCATTATTGAACTTTTGGAAGTCTCGAAATCAAATTTCGATCTCTAGAACTAAAAATGGACCTTTGAATCATTACATGCTTATGCTAAAAACGGCAAATATCTTCCAAAAACTCTTCCAAAACTTATCCTAGCCTCATGAGACCCCGACCAAACTTGCCAACATAATTCATAACATCATTAAAACCTGTTCCAATCATCAAAACACCTCAAACAACATCAAAATACCCAAAACTCATCGAATTCAAGCCTAAGTTTCCAAAAACTTCCGAAATACACTTTCGATCAAAAACCCGACCAAACGATGTCCGAATAACCTGAAATTTTGCACACACATCACAAATGACATAACGAAGCAACAACAACTCTCGGAATTCCATTCCAACCCTTCAATCAAAATCTTACCTATCAACCGGAATTCACCAAAATACTAACTTTGCCAATTCGAGCCAAATCCTTCCACGGACTTCCAAAATGCATTCCAATCGCGCTCCCAAGTCATAAATCACCTAACGGAACTAACCAAATCATAAAAATTCTGATCCGAGATCATATACAAATAAGTCAACTCTTGGTCAAACCTTTCAAATTCAAAGCTTTCATCTAAGACTGTTCTTTCAAATTCCTTCCGATTTTCCTGAAAACCAAAACCATCGATATACATCAGTCATAATACATCATACGGGGCAAGTCATGCCCGAGAACTGACGATCAAAGTACAAAAGCTCAAAACGACCGGTCGGGTCGTTACAAAAATAGACAAAAGATATAGATAGAAAGAAAGAACATTTATTTCATCAAGTGTTTCAACTTTCACGAGTATTTTTCAAGCATTTACAATATCACTTCTTGTCGTCTATTTATAGTACAATATAGAGGTATATCAAAGAATGCCATAAACATGTCAATTCATTAAGCATTTGAGATCATGGGGGAGTTATGGAAGTATGTGAGTTACAACCATAAGTATTGGAGTAGTGGGAGATATGGAGATAATGGAAAAGAGTAGTGGGTATTATTCCTTTAGTGGTTATGGACATCCACTGTAATTTCATATTTTATAAGATATATAAATTACTCTTTCAATGTTATTTTTTTTATACACTAATTAAATATGTATTCTAAGAAATTAAAAGAACACCTAGACTTTAAAAATCGCCAGTGTTGACAGAAGAAAATTATATACAAAACCAAAATTCTTTCACCCATTTCATCTAAGTAGATAAAAGCTCAACAAAAGAATCGGTGGAACGAGCGATAAATTAGTCATTTATACTTCCTTTCTGTTGGGCCTCTAGCTTGCACCACTTCAAGCCCAAAGTAGCGTACTTAAGTTGGCTGAGATATTTATTTTATACTTAGCCTTTTGTAGCCTTTTGTACTACTTAGCCATTATTCTTTTGTTAACATAGCATAGTGGTTATTCATTTTAGTAGTTAGCCATTCTTTACATTGTATGGATAGATTATAAATACAAGGAGGCCACAACTGTTAAAGGTTGGCCGGTTATATTTATCATCTCTTTCCTCTATGTTTCTGCGATGAAGAACTTTCTAGAAAACCTCCAACCTCCATTAACGAACCTTAATTTCTGATCTTCTTTTACTGGTTTGACATGGTATCAGAGCAGGAATTCGTTAAATCTTGCTTATCTATGTAGAACGGTGTTACCCCTATCTGTTTTCATCCAATTTTCATCGAGATTTGTCTTCATCAGAGCTTCGTGATTTTTTGATTTTCCGGCAAAAACACTTTGTTTCCTTCGTGTTTGAGTTCATTTTACGGTAGATCGTACTGAATTTCTGTAGTATGGCCGCTGGAATCTCTATTTTGTTCAAGCTAATTCGATTTTTCGGAGCTAGGGTTTCCTCCATTTTCATTGGTTCGCTGAAGTTGTTCTGCTATATCAAGGCCTTACTTCTTCACATTGCAAAGAAGGCTGGTATTTGTATCTCTCTTTTGCATGTGTTGGATTTGATTTCAGTCTACGGTATTTGTTGGTGATTTAGTTGTTCTAACCATGACTGGTTCTACTTTCTCTTCTGCGTATACTCCTGACCCTACATCCCCTCTATTTCTTCTATCGTCTGATGTGCCTGGTGTGTCCCTAGTTCCTGTACCATTTTCAGGGAGTGGATTTGGAGGTTGGAAACGTAGTATGATAGTGTCATTGTCTGCTAGGAACAAAATAGCATTTATAGATGGTTCGTTCCCTAAACCTGCTGCAACTTCCCCTGATTATAAACAATGGCACCATTGTAATAATATGGTGATATCTTGGTTAACAAGTTCATTATCACCGGATAGAGCTGAAAGTGTTCAATACTCTGAGACAGCCAAAAGTATATGGAAACAATTAAATAATAGGTATGGTAGTGTAAATGCATGGGACTAAAGTTTTTGAACTAAAAAGGGAACTTGCCTCTACCTATCAAGGATCCCTTGATATTACTTCATATTTTACAAAACTTAAGAGAATATGGGATGAATTGGGAATAATGTGCAGTAGTCATACAAATTCTTGCAATTGTGCTGCTAAAGAGGGTTTTCAAAAGGAGAAAGAGGAGGACAAGGTCCATCAGTTCCTCATGAGATTGAATGAGATTTATGTTGGTGTGAGAAGCAATCTGTTGATGATGTAACCTCTACCATCCCTTGATAATGTCTATAACATTCTTCTTCAAGATGAAAAGCAAAGACAAGTCAACCCGCCTTCTCAATTCACCCCTAAAGCAGCCTCCTTTAATGTGAATTCCTTTAACAAAACTACTCAACCTTAGCTGAATATGCAATTCTAGGGGCATCAGAGACAGTTTACTTAAAAAGTGAACTTTGATAATCAGTCCAGGACCTCTAATCTTTTCTACAAGTATTGCAAGAAGCCTGGACACTTAATTGATAAGTGTTACAAGCTTCATGGCTTTCCTACTAACTTCAAGTTTACCGAGGGTAGAAAGGCAGCTGCTAATATGGTGACAGATTCTGAGTTCTCTGCTTTTGAGTGCACCTCTTCCAATTAGACTTCTATTGTGCCTGTTGCTGAAAATGCTTCTGTAGTGCCTGGGCTGACAAAGTAGCAATACTCTCAACTGCTCTCTCTATTGCAACAATATCATGTCTCTGATCCTGGTCCTCAACTCAATATCATGAGTTCTGCCAATTTTGCTGGTACTCTATTGCCTAAGAATGTAGTATATAGTTTCAACTCTACTTTGCTAAATCAATCTGATTCCTTAACTTGGATAGTTGACTCTGGTGCTTCTGACCATATGACTGCTAATAAAGAATATCTCATCAATATCACACTTTTACCTATTCCTTTTCTAGTGTCTCTTCCAAATGGTTATAAAATAAAAGTTACTTGCACAGGTTCCTTTGTTTTGACTGAGTCTATAATTCTTCACAATGTCCTTTATTTACCTTCCTTTAAGCACAATCTCATCTCTGTACATAAACTCACAGATCAATTTGATTGTATAGTTCGTTTACTAGACTTTCATGTCTCATACAGGGCCCTTCTCTGAAGAAGCCTCTGGATCTTGGTAACTGGACAGTGGGCTGTACAAATTTGTGTGGGAAAAGCCTTCTCAACCTCAACTTACTATGTCAAATGCCTGTAGCAGCTTGTCATCTTCATCTGTTTCTAACCATCTTCCTTGTATTGTAAATACTGTTTCTCCCTCTTGTGATGAAGCTGCTATGAATAAGATGGACATTGTTTGGCATAATAGACTTGCACATGTTCCTTTTATTAAGATGAAAAACATCTCTGAAATTTCTTCTTATATTTCTTCTACACAGTTTTTTCCATGTGCTATTTGTCCCATGGCTAGACAAACTAGATTGCCATTTTCTGATAGTTCTATTCATAGTTCTAAGCCTTTCAACTTGTTCATGTTGACACTTAGGGACCATATCACACTTCTACATATTTAGGCTCCAAATATTTCCTTACCATTGTTGATGATTTCTCTAGATGCATTTGGACTCATCTAATGGGGTCCAAAAGTAATGTTTTTCCCCTCCTGAAGGCTTTTGTGTTGATGGTTCAAACTCAATTTTATGTCACCATCCAAAGCATAAGATCTGATAATGCTCTAGAATTAGGAAATAACAATGCTGCAGTTTCCTTCTTTTCTGAAAATGGAATCATTCATCAAACTAGTTGTCCACACACACCTCAACAAAATGGTGTAGTGGAGAGGAAACGTAGAACCCTCCTAGAAGCTTCCTGGGCTTTGCTTTTCCAATCCAAAGTACCAATCAGGTTTTGGGGAGATTGCCTTCTCACATCCACATATATCATTAATAGACTCCCCTCTAGACTACTACAAAATAAATCACCTTATGAATTGTTGTTTGGCAAGACACCCAGCTATTCACACCTAAAAACTTTTGGTTGCCTCTGTTTTGCTACTGTTTCCATTTCTCAAAGAGACAAACTAAAACCTAGAGCTATTATATGTGTCTTTCTTGGCTACTCTTTTGCAAAGAAAGGTTATAAGTTATATAACCTTCGGTCAAAACAGTATTTTGTCTCTAGAGATGTCATTTTTCATGAACAACTCTTCCCTTTCTCTTCAAATTTTTCACTTCCAGTTGTGTCAAAGTCCCCATTGTCAACCACCTCATCATCATTCCCAACCTATTGGTTTGAATCTGGTATGCCTCCTGATGCTACCACTTCTTCTAGTCCTCTTTCAGTTCCTTTCCCTTCTGATGATTCATCCTTTCCTAATGCTTCTGACAACCACCATTCACCTTCTGATGCTTCACCTTCACCTTCACTTTCTCCTCACATTACTAATACTTTATTTGAATCTATTCCATCTACTTCTTCTCCTGCCATATATGACGTCCTAGATTTTAAACCTCAAAGTTCAAACTTCAGGATATCGTGTCCAAAAGTTCGAAAATTGTGTCTAGAAGTTCAAATCTTATGTCCTTAATTTTAAATTAGTAGTTCAGATCAGGACACTTATCTTGAATTTCAAATTAGCAGCTCAAAAATTCAGGACACTAAGTCCTGTTTAAATTCAAGATATTTAGTCCTGAAGTTTGGATGAATTAGCTAATTTAAATACATTATAAATTATGAATATATTTTAAATAGCGGGATTTAAAGTGACTATTGTTGCACTTCGCCCCAATACTACAATGGTCCATCTTTGGCCCAAAGATGTTTTCATAATACAGGGTAGGAGCTTAGATATTTTTTTCCCTTTCTTATCAAAATTAATGAAAGCTACTTTTTTTGTGAACAAGGTGTAAAGGGTAATGTGACAACTGTTCGTTAATTTATGGGTTGTGACCACAAAAAAGGTTATCGAAAATTCTACATAGATATTACATTAATCAAATGCACATGGTATGATTGTGACGTTTTATCCCTTTAATGGTATTATCGTCGTCGAGTATAAGAAGTTAACAACATAATTGCAACGTCTTATTCCATTTACTATTTTTCCAATATAGAGTAATACGATGTACTTGTGACGTTTTATTCCATTAATTATGTTGTTATAGTGACTTTTATCCCCTAATCTATATTGTCTTTAATTTCAACCAAGACGACATCAACAACAATAAACTCAGTATAATCCTATAAGTGGAGCTTGGGAAGAGTAATGTGTACGTAAATTTTATCTCAACCTTATAAAGAAAGAGGGGATGTTTTCGATAGACACCCGGCTCAAGAAACAATAAAAATAAAACAACCAAGCAACAAATAATAGTAACAACAATGCAATATGGTAACAGACGCAAATGACACTAATTTCACCTAAGACAATATGAGAATTTTTTTTCTTTTTAATTTTTCTCACATTGTAATGAATTGTGATATTTTAGTTATTGTACTGTTTTATTGATACAAACAAATAATAAGAGAGAGGAAATTAATAGCTTGTTTGGCCAAGCTGGAGAAATCAGTTTATTTTGAGAAGTGCTTTTTTCAAAAGTGCTTTTGAAAAACGTACTTTTGGAGAGAAGCAGTTTGTGTTTGGCTAATTAGTCTGAAAAGCACTTTTGAGAAATAATTTGTGTTTGACCAAGCTTTTTAGAAAGTGCTTTTAAGTGTCAAATTACAAATAAGGACATGAATAGATTTACTTAATAATTAATATTATAAGTAAATAAATAATATCAGAATTTTGTTATTACATGTAATAATTAAAAAAAAATCATTTTATTTAAGTAAAATATGAAAATAAACTTAAAAAGTACTTAATTCTTTTAATATAAGTTAAATATATTAAAATTCCTTCAATAAATATAAAAGCATTCACCCCTAAAGTCACTACATATTAGAAAGTTTTTCTAAAAATAAGAAGAAATATTTATAAATCAATATCCTAAGTATTAAGTTTAAGGGTTATTCTGATATATACTATATTTTGTTAAGTGTATTTTAGGTAAGAAGAAAAGCCAAAACTGCTTCTGCTTCTGCTTTTGGAAAGAAGCTACTTTTTTCTGCTTCTCTGAAACTGCTTCTGCTTCTTCCTAAAAGCACTTTTTTTTCAAATAAGCTTGGTCAAACATCTCAAATTAGGAAAATAAAAAGTGCTTTGGAGAAAAATCTTGAGAAGGTTGGCCAAACAGGCTATAAATGGCCGCAAAAGCAAACGTCAATTAAATGAATCTGAACTATAGGCCAACTAACATGTTACTTTATGGGCCAGTCTTTTCGGATTTCAGTCGCAGATCGGGAGCCCACATTACCCTAAACGTTGAGTACTTTGAGTTTAAAAACGTGAAAATAGTACCGATTAACCACTTTTTGGATTGATAATTAAAAAATAGCTAGTATTTACAAAATTATTTAAAAATAACCACTATATTACTGAAACACAGAAAATTCCAGTATAATATGCTGGATTATGAAGCTCGTGCGTATTAACTTTCAGTATATTTTGTTGGAACTTCAGTACACAAAAAGTTTTAGCATAATATACTGGATTATAGAGCTCCTGCGTATAAGCTTCCAGCATATTATGTTAGAACTCCTACACACATCATGAAATTCCAGCACATTATGCTGGAATTTCAAATATAAAAAATTCAAACTTCAGCATATTATGCTAGATTTTTTCCGGATTTTAAGGATATATTTGTTCAAATTTTAGATTTATACGAAAAAGTGATTAAATTTTGAGTACTTTTAAAATTGTATCTATTTTTCAATTACCAATTGTAAATTTGGCTATTTCTATTTTTTTTCTTCAAAAAACAGTACAATGGCTCAGAAACGAGGAATTCAAGATTTAAATATATTGTATTCTAAATTGAATATAGTTCATGAGTCGTTTATTTCTAATTCTTTCAACTTATAAAATGATTATCTTACATTATTTTCAGTTTAGAATCTCTCCTTGTTATTCACCAGACTGGATGACAGATCAGTAGGTATACTTCCTAGAAATTCATAGTAAAAAGTATCTAAAAATAGGATCCGTAATAAGTGACTCTTTTTGTCTTTGGCAAAATTCTTAAGAAAATACTAACTCCTAGAGGAAAAAGGTACTTTGACACATATTGTGACTATTAATTAAAATTTGTATATTATTAACTTGACATATTGAGATATATAAATAAAAGCAAATTTTTTTAAAAATAAATTTAATTCCTTCTGAATTATAGAACATTTATTTTGAACTAAAATAAAAAGGTAAAAAAAGAAAAATTATTATGAACCGAATAAAGTACTGACAGTACTAGTTGAGACTTGAGACCAGCTAGCATATGATTCTTTTTGTGCCTAATACTCGTGCAGCATTTCAAAAAAAAAAAAAAAAGAACCTCTCCAAAAATCAAGTCAAAATTAATATTACATATAGTTAGTGTTAGGTGTTGTCTTGCTTTCTTACCGTATTTGATTTTCTCGTCTCTTAAATGAAAGAACAACATATTTATCATAAATGAATTTTTCTATTCTTAGAAAGAAACATAAATCTCTCATATTTGACTAATTCATTTTTTTGGAAGAAAATATTTGGACTTCTATAAATTGAGGATCTCTTCTTCTAATTTAGTAGTATTCACAATGTAGTCATACGGGGATTTAAGAGTCTTGTTTAGCGGAAAAATTTTGGGACAAGTGTTAGCCTGTCATTTGTGTTTGCATGTTTGTAAGGTTATTCTCTTGATATTTTGTACTCTTTTTTATATAGTGAATTGCTCATCTCCATATGTAAACATAGTTCAATTGACCGAACCGCATTAAATGCTTGTGTCTCTTTTAATATACAAGAATTATAGGATACAATTATTTTGAAATTTTAGAACTATCTTCTAAAAGAGACTACCCCTCTCAAATGAGTGTCGATACCTAATCAATACAAAAAAAACAAACTCACATGCTGTTAAACTAAATTATAGTATCAATTTTAACTAAAATATGTATGAATTAATTAAAAATTAAATATTTTTTTTGAATTTAAGCACATATAATGTATTTATTACTTTGACTAAGGGCATCTTCAATCTTTACCCCATTTTTGGTCCCCAAAATGGGGATTTCCCCATTTTGGGAACAACTTACTCCAATCATTCCCCCAAACTCTTTTATATTCTTCTCTCTCTTCTATATTATATTATTATCTTTTATTTTAATTTTATTTTTTAATTTTCATTAAACAAATTCCATCTTTTATTTTTATTAATTTGTAATTTACATTAAAACAATTTCATAAAATTTTGAATAATATAATTTGTAAGCAATTATTATAGATTAACTAATAATTCAAATAAAAGTGAAATCATTGCGATACAAGATTAATTAAATACATATTACATAACGATAAAATTCATTCGAAATACTAGATAAATATTCAACTTCAACCTCTAGTATTCTCCCATAAATGATCTATTAATGCATTACGAAGTGCAAAATGAGCATCTTTGTCCTTAATTCTTCTATGTCGCAAAATGAGCATCTTTGAGATAATTATATATTTTTTGTACAATTATAACTTATAATAAATTAACTTACAATTTTACATAAAAATAATAAATGCACGAATATTAATTTATCAAAATTATACACCAAAGTTAAGATGTAAAATTAATATTATAAAGACATTACATAAACATAATTAGGTATATATAAAGAGATAAATTAAAAGATTAAATAATAAAATAATAATAAAAAAGTGATGAATAGTAATGGGAGAGATGAATAGTGTACCCCCATATTTGAGGGAACACTATTCATCCCTCATTTTGGGGACAAAAATGGGGGAGGGTTGGAGCTAAATTACCCCAAAAATTGTCCCCATTATGGGGAATGGGGGTAAGGTTGGAGATGGCTGTAAACACGTGATTTTTGCCCTATATGAGAATTACTCCCAAAATCCAAAATAAAACAATTTTCCTTTGTGTGCAATTTTAGAATTTTTGTGGCATTTTTGATAATTATTTGTATTTCTGTCTGTGCGTGTTTATTGGTTAAATTAATAAAAAATTACAAAAATATGTCGCATTTGCATTTAGTATTTATTTAAGTTTGTTTTACAAAATCATAAAAATAATGTACGTTGCATTTTTAGCATTTAACGTCTAAATTGTGTGATTTTTATAGTTAATTGCTATTTAAATGTGCGATAATTGTTATTTGGACAGATTTTTGAAGTTATAACAGATTTTGAATCAGGGCAGTAACAGTAGTTTTAGGGGTAATACGGGAATTAACCAATTGCAGATTATTTAATTATGGTGGGGGACAAGACGTAATGATAAAAGCAAAAAGGAAAAGGTGGATAATGATGTCTTCTTTTCAAAAAGAGGGAACATGGGGGTTCACTTTGACTACTTTTCAAAAAGAGGGAACACGGGGGCCCACGTTGACTACTTTTACTAAAGTAAAAGTGTGGGTAATAATAAAATTAAAGGGAAAAGAGGTAAAAGGGAGTCTTGCTTTGTATATAAGGGGGAGGGGGAGAAGAATTTTTAGAAGTAGGGGAATTTTGGGAGAGATTTTGGGAGGAATTTTAAGAGATTTTAGGAGGAGAATTTTTAGAAAGGGGGTTTTTGGGAGAATTTTGGGAGAGAGGAATACATCCTGAAAATCCGAAGAGAGTGTGGTAGAGTTTAAAAAGAGAACAAAAACAAAGTGAGAAGTTTCGGGTTTAATACACGCGTGGGTTGTTGTTGTTTAGTTTGTTTACATACTTTTGGTTTTGTTCTATTGAGTTGTTCGGTTTTTTTCAAAGTTTTCTGGGCCTTGAACCTGGGTCAAATTGCTGCTGGGGTTGCTGTTGTTGCTGTGTATTTACACTACTGCTGCTTCTACTGATCTTCATCTTCTTTCCTTGCTTTCCAAATACCAGGTACACAAACTGATACACTGGTTCATCTTGTAAGCCACTCGAAGCATGAATGCAAAAATGTGAAAGATTTGAAGTTGTAGTTTAATGTAGTCTTTTCTTTCTTTTACTGTCTGTATGTAGAATATTCTATGCGCTGCCCATGTAAACTCTTTAAACGACTCACTTTCGAAACTTAACTATAATAACTCGAAGTATGTAAATAAAGTAGGATCTTTTCTTCATTTATTTTAGAGAAAAACGAAAAATAAAAAATGTAGTCGTTCTAAGATTATCCTTTTTTTAAATAAAATAATGAGACGAGCCTCGCCAAATAAAAATGCAAATTGCGGGGCCCTCAATAATTGGTCATAATAAATACTTAGAATTTGGGATGGACTGTTTAGTGAATTTCACTACCTTCCCCAAAGATAATAATGCGTTAGACTCTTTAGACGCGATTTAATTAAATTACATTCTTAAACTCGGGTGCACATTTATGTGACCCAAATCCAAATCTCAACGGAGTCGAAATGTGTCTCTAATCACGGGTACATTGATTGTGACGTGGTCCGAGATGCATGTCCATGACGTTGCAAATTCCTTTTAAAAATAAGAATGAGATGAGCCTCGCCGAATAAAAATACAAAATTGCGGGGCCCTCGGTAAATATTTGCTTTAAAATTGCTTAGACTTCGGGATGGACCGTTTAGCAAAATTTCACGGCCCTACCCAAAGTAAATGATACGCTAGTCGCTTTAGGCACGCCTTTTAATAATTCAATTTTCTTAAAACTCGGGTGCACATTTATGTGACCCAAATCCAAATCTCAACAGAGTTGAAATGTGCCAATAACTACGGGTGCATTGATTGTGACGTGGTTTGAAATACGTTTTCACAATGTTGCAATTCTCTGTAAAATAATAACAATAAATAAAAATAATAAAAGCGGCTAAAGGATAAAATTTGCACATAAGTCTATAATATGTATTATATCAGATAATCAAGCCGAATATAACAGTTGAGCGACCGTGCTAGAACCACGGAACTCGGGAATGCCTAACACCTTCTCCCGGGTTAACAGAATTCCTTATCCGGATTTCTGGTTCGCGGACTGTAATACAGAGTCATTCTTTTCCTCGATTCGGGATTAAAATGGTGACTTGGGACACCCTAAATCTCCCAAGTGGCGACTCTGAAATAAATAAACAAATCCCGTTTCGATTGTCCTTTAATTGGAAAAACTCCCTCTGCGCCCCTCGCGGTGCCGAAAAAAGGAGGTGTGACAATGGCCTAAGCACCGATTGAGTCCTCCACATTTGCCGGCATGATAGGATATATAGGGTGGCAATTTGAGCCCAAACCCGTCCAACCCGCCCAGAGATTAATGGGTTGAGTTACAAATATTTTAGCTCATTAGACAATTTGGGCTGAGCCCAAGTTAACCCATTATATTTTATAGCTCATTCTGGCCCATTAAGCAATCCAAATACAACACATGAAACTCACACAAAATAAAATGTATCTCAACCCAACTTATATAGAAATTTATTTAATTGCCCCAATTTTACTTTTTTTTTCAATTTTATGTTCTTTTATTTTTCTGCACCATCCACCCACGCTGCACCCCCCCTCCCCTCAAAAAATAATTTTTTTATATTTTTTCTTGTATTTTTAATTTTCTATTTTTTCTGCACCACCCCCACCCCACCCCCAGCAAAACCCCTCTCCCCTCAAAAAAATTTACTTTTTTTTTGTATTTTCAATTTTCTGTTTTTTTTTTTCTGCACCCTCCCCGTTACTTTTGAATTGTTTCTATTACTGTTATTCTGCTAGATATTATTTAACTGCAGGTTATGTTGTTTGTTGTGTCCTAGCCTCGTCACTATTTCGCTGAGGTTAGGCTCGACACTTACTCAGTACATGGGGTCGGTTGGGCTTGAAATTATCCTAAGGAGAAGGTGTTAGGCACCCCTCAGGATCCACTAGTGTGGTTTCCGGCCAGACAATTTTTTGTGAATTTGTGCAATTAGCAAATAAACAAGTGAGGCTCAAATAAGAGGGGATTTAAGTTTAAATACTCAAGTGTTTGAAAAACGATTAATAAAAAGCAAGGTTTTGAAAAGAGATAGACCCGAGCCTCCCACCCTCCCCTCAAAAAAAATTTTACTTTTTTTTTGTATTTTCAATTTTCTAATTTTTTTCTGCCCTCTCCCTGCAAACCCCTAAAAAAAAATTTACTTCAATTTTTAATTTTCTGTTTTCTTTTTTTTTTTTTCGTTTTTCTGCATTACCCACCTGCCCCAACCCTTCCTACCCCTATCCCCACCCCCAAAAAATTTTCAACTTACACATTTTAAGGTAAAAGACTTTTTTTATGCAAGATGAGCATGGTTCTAAAATATGGGTCAAGTTGGACGGGTTGGGTTATGACCCATTGTTTAGTCCGTCTTAGCCCAAGTACACTTTAGGCTGGGTTGGGCAATGACCCATTTATTAACCTAACCTATCTTGACCCGCCCAAATTCAGCCCAACCCGTCCATTTGCCACCCCTAGGATATATGCATTGAAGACAATTTTAAAACTACTCCCTCAGTTCATGCCCCTTAAAAAATAATAAATGAAGTGCATAATTTACCATGATATTCATATTAATTGATGCATATTTTATTGGATTTGAGAAAATAATTTAAAATGAGTAATAAATACTGTGGGTGTAAAAGAATTTTTTTTTTGTCTTTTCTTAATATACGTAAAATGATAAATAAAAATAAAAATCTATTTTTAATATACATGTCAAGTAAATGTGAAAGAAAATAGTACAATATATTTGTATCAAATTTGAACTGATTATCACAGGTAGTGTAATTAATGACATTGTCCGTATTAACTTAAAAACTTATACGTCGAAACTTTGATAATTTTTGACTGGTGGACTATAACTAGGAGACAGCTAGCTATAAGTAGACTTTGACAACCAAAACTTCTCACTTATTTCTAGTTAATTATTGACCAATAAGTAGATTTAGTGTCACCTCGTGGCATTATTTTTTAAAAGAGCCAATGAATTGTGTTTGTCTTAATTTGTCACGATCCGGATTTTTCACCCTCGGGAGTCGTGATTGTGCCTATTGATGTGAGCTAGGCAAGTCAATTATTGAACATTACCTTTTTACCCACTTTATACTCTTTAACATTTGTAAAACAATAACGTGTAAACAACGGAAATTTAGAATAAGCAGAAGAAAAGCAATAAAAAAAATATCTGAACATGTGCTAATACAACTGTTTAGACCTTAACCACGCAGAACTGGTGTCACAGTGTCACATACGATCTAAGATTTTCTACATACAAAGTTCGAAAAATAAACGATACACTGTTTCTAAATTAAGGAAATGAAACAGGAATAAAGGGATAGAGGGAGACGCCAGGGCCTGCGGACGCCTGCAGGTCTACCTTGGATCTCCGCATGGACTGAAGGTAGCCACCCAATCTATGGTCCAAAAGCTGCTCTGGGATCTGCACATAGTGCAGAGTTTAGTATCAGCACAACCGACCCCATGTGTTGGTAAGTGCCTAGCCTAACCTCGACGAAGTTGTGACGAGGCTAGGACCAGACTACTACATAAACCTGTGCAATTCAACTATATACAGCGGAAAGGAAGAACATAAATGATCAGTCAAATATGGGAGGGGTAGCATGCTGCGGGGGAGATATCAATTCAGAATAGAAAAACAACAGGTAATTGAAGGAAACAATAAATCTTGGATATCAACAAAGAACCAGAAATCAATAAGTGCACGACATCACCCTTCGTGATTTTACTCCCGTCCTCACCAAAGCAATCAAGTAATGAAAATGTGCACGGCATCCCCCTTCGTGCTTTTACTCTCGTCCTTACCATATAATCAATATAATCGGCACAGAATGGTACATCGTGCGGCACGGCATCACCATTCGTGCTTTACACTCTTTCCTCACAAATCATATACAACATCACCTTTCGTGCTTTAACACTCTCTCACCAAAACAATACATGGCATCACCCTTCGTGCTTTAACATTCTTCCTCACCCAAACAACAATTACAAATAATAGGGAAAGGGAATAAATGAAATTACAATAAGAATCCCGGCAAGAGAACAATAGTTCAACAATCAAGTCCCAGCAAGGGAATAACATCAAAAGAAGCATCAACATCCCGGCTAGGGAGATAATATCAAAAACAACGAATTCCAGGCAAGGGAGATAATATAATGATTCTCTTCTCTTTCTCACTTTTACTTCACAACTCACTTCACAATTTTGAATCAATGCTCTAAAAGGTTCAATTTCTACTTATACTTTCACATTTCATTGTACAACTTGAGCCAACGCTCCTCAATGTTCAAATTTCACAATTACTTTCACAAACATTGCCTAACAATAGAAATCATCATCAAAGCAGAAATAATACAACGAAGCTATAATAATCACAATATAAGACTCACGGGCATGCTTGACACCAACATATAGATACTCGTCACCATGCCTATACGTCGTACTCAACAAATACCACATAGCAAATAGGATTGGACTCCTAATCCCTCAAGCTAAGGTTAGACCAAACACTTACCTCGAACTTCTACGGCCAATTCAAACCTCAAACACTGTTTTTCCTTTTGAATTTGGCTTCTAATCAATTGTATCTAGACATAATCGACTTAATAACGTCAATAAACGCTAAAAAAATGCAATTCCAATGCTTAATTATAGATTTCCTATCATTCTTCCCAAAAGTCAAAAATTGACCCTGGGCTCGCTTGGCCAAAATACGAGGTTCAGACCAAAACCCGATCATCCATTCACCCATGAGCCCGAATATGTATTTAGTATTGAAATCCGACCCCAAAACGAGGTCTAAATTCTATTTATACAAAAAGCCCTAACTCTAACCAATTCTCTAATTTTCTACCTTTAAGAACATGATTTAGGCGTAGAATTCTAATAGGTGTTAATGAAAACTGAAGAGAATGAGTCTAAGATTACATACCTATGAATTTGTGGTGAAGTTCTCTTTCAAAATCGCCCAATTTGGAGATTGGAAGAAGAAGTTATGAAATTTGGGTTTAATCCTGACAAATTTGGTCTCTGCGATCGCAGACAAGGGAATGTGATCGCATAGGAGAAAGGGGACTGGGCATTGCGATCGCAGACAAGGCTATGCGATCACATAGAAGAAAATGGATTCCCTTCCCAGGCTTCGTCTAACACATTGCGATTGCGGAAGAAACAATGCAATCGCATATAACAATTTGTGACTTCCCAGAATTTACTATACGCGATCACGGAGGGACCTATGTGATCGCATAGTACAAAAATGGACCCCTGAAATTTACACTATGCGATCGCGAACCTTTCTATGCGATCGCATAGCACAAACACCTGGACACTAGCAGACAGCAGATCCTGCAATTTTTCCTAAGTTAAAAAACTTCTCGAGACCTATCCGAAACTCACCCGAGCCCTCAGGGCTCCAAACCACACATGCACACTACCTCAAAAACACCCTACGGACTTACTCGTGCATTCAAATCACTAAACTAACATCAACAACTATGAATTTAGCATCAAAATCATGAAATTTCTCAAGAACTTCAAATTTTCCATTCTTCTCAAAAACGATCTGATTCCCTTCGTTTCAAGTCCGTTTCTTACCAAACTTCACAAACTTATCTTAAATCACATATAAGACCTGTATCGGGCACCGGAAACAAAATACGAGCTCGATACCATCATGTTTTAATCACAATTCATTTCTATAAATCATAAACAATTTCAGAAAATAATTTTCTTTAAAAATTCATTTCTCGGGCTTGGGACCTCGGAATTCGATTCCGAGCTTACGCCCAAGTCCCATATTTTCCTACAGACCCTCCGAGACCGTCCAATCATAGGTGGGTTCGTTTATCCAAAATGTTGACCGAAGTCAACTTAAACTTATTTTAATGCAAAATTCATCATTTTTCACAGATTTTTACAAAATGGCTTTCCAGCTACGCGCCTGGACTGCGCACGCAAATCGAGGTGATGCCGAAAGAGGGAGTACCTGAATCGGGGAAAAGATGAGGATAACGGCTCCGCATATCGGACTCGGACTCCCAGGTCGATGTCTTAGCGGGCTAACCTCTCCACTGAACATGAACAGAAGGAAAATTTTTCGATCTCAACTGATGAACCTGCCGGTCTAGAATAGCTACCGGCTCCTCCTCATAAGACAAGTCCTTGTCCAACTGGACAGTGCTGAAATCTAACACGTGGGATGGATCGTCGTGATATTTTCGAAGCATGGACACATGAAACACTGGATGCACGGCTGATAAGCTCGGCGGCAATGCAAGTATATAAGCCACCTCTCCCACTCGATCAAGAATCTCAAATGGGACAATGAACCTAGGGCTAAGCTTACCCTTCTTCCCAAATCTCATCACGCCCTTTATAGGTGACACTCGAAGCATTACCCATTCACCGACCATAAAAGCCAAATCTCGAACCTTGCGGTCTGCATAGCTCTTTTGCCTGGACTGAGCTGTACGAAGCCTATCCTGAATAATCCTGACCTTGTCCAAGGCATCCTAAACCAGATCTGTACCCAACAACCGAGCCTCCCCCGGCTCAAACCACCCAACCTATGACCGATACCGCTTACCATACAAAGCCTCATACGGAACCATCTGGATACTCGACTGGTAGCTGTTGTTGTAGGCAAATTCTGCTAAAGGCAAAAACTGATCCCACGAGCCTCCAAAGTCAATGACACATGCTCAGAGCATATCCTCCAAAATCTGAATAGTCCGTTCGGACTGCCTGTCCATCTGAGGATGAAATGTTGTGCTCAACTCGACCCGTATGCCAAACTCTCACTGAATTGCTCTCCAGAAATGGGAGGTAAACTGCGTACCTCGATCCGAAATGATAAACTCGGGCATACCATGAAGACGAACAATCTCCCGAATATAGATCTCAGCTAACCTCTCGGAAGAGTAGGAGACTGCCACAGGAATGAAATGTGCTGACTTGGTCAGCCTATCAACAATAACCCACACTACATCGAACTTCCTCTGAGTCCATGGGAGTCCATGGGAGTCCAACAACGAAGTCCATAGTGATCCGCTCCCACTTCCACTCGGGAATCTCAATCTTCTGGAACAAACCATCAGGTCTCTGATGCTCGTAATTAACCTGCTAACAATTCAAACACCGAGCCACATATGCAACGATATCCTTCTTCATTCTTCTCCACCAATAATGCTGCCGCAAATCCTGATACATCTTCGCGGTGCCCGGATGAATAGAGTATCGGAAACTATGGGCCTCCTCTAAAATCAACTCTCGAAGCCCATCCACATTAGACACACAAATTCGACCCTGCAATCTCAAAACTACATCATCACCTAAAGTAACCTACTTGGCACCTTCATGCTGCAACGTGTCTCTAAGGACACACAAATGAGGATAATCATACTATTGATCATGGATACACTCTAATAAAGAGGAAACATCCAACCTCACGAACTGATTGGCCAAAGCTTGAACATCCAAGGTAAGCGGTCTCTCATCGATAGGAATATAAGCAAGACTGCCTATACTGGCTGACTTCCTACTCAAAGCATCGGCCACCACATTGGCCTTTCCCTGATGATATAAGATGGTGATATCATAGTCCTTTAAAACTCCAACCACCTTCTCTGCCTCAAATTCAACTCATTTTGCTTGAATAAATACTGTAGACTCTTGTGATCCGTGAACACCTCACATGCCACACCATACATATAATGCCTCCAAATTTTCAACGCGTGAACAATGGCTGTCAACTCTAAATCATGAACTGGATAGTTCTTCTCATGAATCTTCAACTACCGTGAAGCATAGGCAGTGACCTTGCCATCCTACATCAACACCGCACCAAGTCCAATACGAGATGCATCACAATAAACTGTATAAGGCCCTGAACCTGTGGGCAAAACCAACAACGGTGTCGTAGTCAGAGCTGTCTTGAGCTTCTGAAAGCTCGCCTCACACTCGTCCGACCATCTGAACTGGGCACCCTTCTGGGTCAACCTGGTCATCGGGGCTACAATAGATGAAAACCCCTCCACGAACCGATGATAGTAGCCTGCCAATCCCAAGAAACTCTGGATATCTATAGCTGATGCTGGTCTAGGCCAGTTCTTGACAGCCTCAATCTTCTTCGGATCAACCTGAATACCCTCTACTGATACGACATGACCCAAGAATACAACTGAACTCAGCTAGAACTCACACTTCAAAAACTTAGCATACAATTGACTATCCCTCAAAGTCTGAAGAACCACTCTAAGATGCTGCTCGTGCTCCTCCCAGCCACGGGAATAGATCAAAATATCATCAATGAAGACTATCACGAACGAATCTAAGTAAGGCCTGAACACTCGGTTCATCAAATCCATAAAAGTTGTTGGGGCATTTGTTAACCCGAATGACATCACCAAGAACTCATAATGCTCATACCGAGTGCGGAAAGCTGTCTTAGGGACATCAGATGCCCTAATCCTCAACTGATGGTAGCCAGATCTCAAGTTAATCTTTGAAAATACCTTGGCACCCTGAAGCTGTTCCAATAAATTATCAATCCTCGACAATGGATACTTATTCTTGATTGTAACCTTGTTCAACTACCGATAATCAATACGCATTCTCATCGATCCGTCCTTCTTCTTAACAAACAACACTGGCGCACCCCAAGGCGAAACACTAGGTCTAATGAAACGCTTTTCAAGCAAGTCTTGCAACTGTTCCTTCAAATCTTTCAACTCAGGTGGGGCCATACAGTACGGTGGGATAGAAATGGGTTGGGTTCCCGGAGCCAAATCAATGCAAAACTTTATATCTCTATCGGGTGGCATACCCGACAGGTCTGTAGGGAATACCTCAGGAAACTCACGAACAACGGGCATAGATTCAATAGAAGGAACCTCAACATTAGAATCACGAACATAGGCCAAATAGGCTAAACACCCCTTCTCGACCATACGCCGAGCCTTTATATAAGAGATAACACTACGTGTAGAATGACCAGAAGTCCCTTTCCACTCTAAACGATGTAAACCTGGTAAGGCTAAAGTCACAATTTTGGCATGACAGTCCAAGATAGCGTGGTAAGGTGATAACCAGTCCATCCCCAATATGACATCGAAATCAACCATGTCCAGAAGAAGCAAATCTACACGAGTCTCAAGACCCCAAATCGCAACTATACAAGAATGATGGACTCGATCTACCACAATAAAATCACCCACCGGTGTAGACACATAAATAGGAGCACTCAAAGAATCACTAGACATGACCAAATACGGTGCAAAATAAGATGATACATAGGAGTACGTAGATCCCGAATCAAATAAAACTGAAGCATCTCTGCTACAAACCAGAACAATACCCGTGATAACCGCATCGAAAGCCTCAGTCGGGCCTGGCTGGAAGAGTATAACATTGGGGCTAGGCCCCACCACCCTGAACTACATCTCTGGGATGGCCTGCTGCTAGCTGGCCTCTACCTTTAGCGGCCTGAGCTCCACCTCTAATACTTCTACCTCCACTTCTAGCACCTATACCCCCACCTTTAGCTGGCTGGGCGGGCTGTGGAACACTCGGTGCATGAACTATGGCACGAGAACCCTGATACTGAGAGCCGCTCGGTGCTCGAGGGCAAAACCTAGCAATGCGAGCCATATTACCACAAGTGTAACAAGCCCTCGGCTGCTGAGACTACTGACCCTGATGACCTAAATGACCACCCCGAAAACTCTAAAGCGGCGGTGCACTGATAGGAGCTGGTGGTGCACTGTATGACTGCTGATCAAAATACTGCATATGGGAACCACGACCACCTGAAGCACCGTGAGAAACCTGAAGTGCTGACTGAAAGGGCCTAGGAGGATGGCCTCTACCATACGAATATCTGCCTCCAAACGAGGTACCACTGAATCAGCCTGAATGATGAGGCCTTTTGTCAGACCCCTGACCACCTCCCTGCAACAGAACCATCTCGACTCTCCGGGCCACATTGGTCGCCTCCTAGAAAGATATCTCACTCTCAGTCTCCCTATCCATCTGAAGACGAATCGGCTGAATAAGTCCGTCAATGAACCTCCTCACCCTCTCTGTCTCGATGGGAAGTATAATAAGAGCATGACGAACCAAGTTGATGAATCTGGTCTCATACTGAGTAACTGTCATGGAACCATGTTGGAGACGCTCAAACTACCTCCGATAGATCTCTCTCTGAGTAATAGGGAGAAACTTTTCCAGAAATAGCTGAGTAAACTGCTCCCAAGTCAAAGCTGATAATCCGGCTGGTCTAACTAAGCAATAATATCTCCACCAAGTCTTGGTGGATCCAGACAAGCGAAAAGTAGCAAAATTGACCCCATTGGTCTCCACTATCCCCATGTTCCTGAGAACCTCATGACAGTTGTCTAGATAATCCTGGGGATCCTCAGAAGATGTACCGCTGAAAGTAGTAGTGAAGAGCTTAGTGAACCTATCCAACCTCCACAAAGCATCGACAGACATAACTGCTCCATCACCGGTTTGAGCTACCACACCCGGCTGAATTGCTCCAACTGGATGAATTGTTGGATTTTAGAACTGGGGAGCTACCTGCTCTGGAGTGCGAGTAGCAGGAGTCTGGGCTCCTCCTCCAGCCTGAGAGACGGCTGGTGCTACAGGAAGCAAGCTTGCCCGGGTGACACTCTCCATAAGGCCCACTAGACGGATCAGAGCATCCTAGAGTACTGGGGTAGCAATAAACCCCTCTGGGACCTGAGCTGGGCCCACTGGAACTACTAAGGCCAGAACCTCATCATCAAAGTCAACCTGAGGCTCCGCCGTTGGTGCTGCTGCTCTAGGGGCTCGGGCAGCAGGTCAGTGGATGAGGAAGCGCGTGTTCTCGCCATCCGCGAAAGAACAGAGTAGAAATTCAATTAGCATTGAGAAACCAAACTGCACGACAGGAAAGAATAAATGTGAAAATTTTCCTAACTCTGTAGCCTCTGGGGGATAAATACTTTCGTCTCCTTACCGATCCCTCAGACTCTACTAATCTTGTCTGTGAACTGTGAGACTCATGTAACCTAGAGCTCTGATACCAACTTATCACGACCCGGATTTTCCACCATCGGGAGTCGTGATGGCGCCTACTGATGTGAGCTAGACAAGCCAATTATTGAACAAATTACCTTTTTACCCACTTTATACTCTTTAACATTTTGTAAAACAATAACGTGTAAACAGCAGAAATTTAGAATAAGCGGAAGAAAAGCAATAAAAAAAATATCTGAACATGTGCTAATACAACTGTTTAGACCTTAACCACCCAGAACTGGTGTCACAGTGTCACAGACGATCTACGATTTTCTACATACAAAGTCCGAAAAATAAATAATACATTGTTTCTGAATTAAGGAAATGAAACAGGAATAAAGGGATAAAGGGAGACGCCAAGGCCTGCGGACGCCTGCAGGTCTACGTTGTATCTCCGCGTGGACTGAAGGTAGCCACCCAATCTACGGTCTAAAAGCTGCTCCGGGATCTGCACATAGTGCGGAGTGTAGTATCAACACAACCGACCCCATGTACTGGTAAGTACCTAGCCTAACCTCGGCGAAGTGGTGACGAGGCTAGGACCAGATTACCACATAAACCTGTGCAATTCAACTATATATAGTGGAAAGGAAGAACATAAATAAACAGTCAAATATGGGAGGGGTAGCATGCTGCGGGGGAGATATCAATTTAGAATAGAAAAACAACAGGTAATTGAAGGAAACAGTAAATCTCGGATATCAACAAAGAACCAAAAATCAATAAGTGCACGACATCACCCTTCGTGATTTTACTCTCGTCCTCACCAAAGCAATCAAGTAATGAAAATGTGCACGGCATCCCCCTTCGTGCTTTTACTCTCGTCCTCACCATATAATTAATATAATCGGCACGGAATGGTACATCGTGCGGCACGACATCACCCTTCGTGCTTTACACTCTTTTCTCACAAATCATACACGGCATCACCCTTCGTTCTTTAATACTCTCTCACCAAAACAATACACGACATCACCCTTCGTGCTTTAGCATTTTTTCTCACCCAAACAACAATCACAAATAATAGGGCAAGGGAATAAATAAAATTATAATAAGAATCCCGGAAAGGGAACAATAGTTCAACAATCAAGTCCCGACAAGGGAATAACATCAAAAGAAGCATCAACATCCCGGCTAGGGAGATAATATCAAAAACAACGAATTCCATGCAAGGAAGATAATATAATGATTCTCTTCTCTTTTTCACTTTTACTTCACAACTCACTTCACAACTTTAAGCCAATGCTCTAAAAAGTTCAATTTTTACTTATACTTTTACATTTCATTGTACAACTTGAGCCAACGCTTCTCAATGTTCAAATGTCACAATTACTTCCATAAACTTTGCCCAACAATAGAAATCATCATCAAAGCATGAATAATACAACGAAGCCATAATAATCACAATATAAGACTCACGTGCATGTTTGACACCAACGTATAAATACTCGTCACCATGCCTATACGTCGTACTCGACAAATACCACATAGCAAATAGGACTCGACTCCTAATCCCTCAAGCTAATGTTAGACCAAACACTTACCTCGAACTTTCATGGCCAACTCAAGCCTTAAACAAGGTTTTCCTTTTGAATTTGGCTCCAAATCAATTGTATCTAGACATAATCGACTTAATAACATCAATAAATGCTAAACAAATGCAATCATAATGCTTAATTATAGATTTCCTATCATTCTTCCCAAAAGTCAAAAATCGACCCCGGGTCCGCTTGGTCAAAACACGAGGTTCGAACCAAAACCCGATCACTCATTTACCCCACGAGCCCGAATATGTATTTAGTTTCGAAATCCGACCCCAAAATGAGGTCTAAATTCTATTTATACAAAAAGCCCTAACTCTACCAAATTCTCTAATTTTCTACCTTTAAGAACATGATTTAGGCCTAGAATTCTAATGGGTGTTAATGAAAATTGAAGAGAATGAGTCTAAGATTTCATACCTATGAATTTGTGGTGAAGTTCTCTTTCAAAAATCGCCCAATTTGGAGCTTGGAAGAAGAAGTTATGAAATTTGGGTTTAATCCCGTATGTATTCTGTTTTGTTTAAATGACTGGGCGAATTTGGTCTCTGCGATCGCAGACAAGGGAATGTGATCGCATAGGGTAAAGGGGACTGGGCATTGCGATCGCAGACAAGACTATGAGATCGCATAGAAGAAAATGGATTCCCTTCCCAGGCTTGGTCTAACACATTGCGATTACGGAAGAAACAATGCAATCGCATAACAATTTGTGACTTCCCAGAATTTACTATACGCGATCGCGGAGGGACCTATGCGATCGCATATACAAAAATGGACCCCTAAATCGCGAACCTTCCTATGCGATCGCATAGCACAAACACCTGGACACCAGCAGACAGCAGATCCTGCAATTTTTCCTAAGTTCAAAAACCTCCCGAGACCTATCCGAAACTCACTCGAGCGCTCGGGGCTCCAAACCACACATGCACACTACCTCAAAAATACTCTACGGACTTACTTGTGCATTCAAAATCACTAAAATAATGTCAACAACTATGAATTTAGCATCAAAATCATGAAATTTCTCAAGAACTTCAAATTTTCCATTCTTCTCAAAAACGATCCGATTCACGTCGTTTCAAGTCCGTATCTTACCAAACTTCACAGACTTATCTTAAATCACATATATGACCTGTACCGGGCACCGAAACTAAAATACGGGCCCGATACCATCAAGTTTTAATCACAATTCATTTCCAAAACTCATAAACAATTTCAGAAAACAATTTTCTTTAAAAATTCATTTCTCGGGCTTGGGACCTCAGAATTTGATACTGGGCATATGCCCGACTCCCATATTTTCCTACGGACCCTCCGGGACCGTCCAATCAGGAGTCCGGATCCGTTTACCCAAAATATTGACCGAAGTCAACTTAAACTCACTTTAATGCAAAATTCATCATTTTTCACAGATTTTCACAAAATGTCTTTCCGGCTACGCGCCCAGACTGCGCACGCAATCAAGGTGATGCCGAAAGAAGTTTTTTTAAGACCTCGGAACGCAGAATTCACGTTTAAAACAAGTGTTATTTTGTATCTCATACAACTTACACTAGTTGTATGAGGCTCTTTTTTGTCTCACAAATTTGTGGACACCAATCTTACACTTCTGGGTCCACAAAAATTTGGATCCACAAAACTATGAGACAAAAAAGTTGCCTCATACAACTAATATCAGTTGTATGAGACACAAAATAAAATATCCTGTCATATTGGGTAAGTCTTTTAGCTTTATTTGCTGAAAAAGAGGCAACCACAGCCAAATTTTAAGAGTGATGTATAATTTTAGCCACTTTTAAAAATAATACTAGTCAAAAAATATATTTTTTATACATATATGATACAAATTTATATACTTTTTGACTAACAAATGCGATTAGTTTTGGCCCCGGCTAATTTTGTATTTTGTCCAATTTTTAAATGGTTCATAACAAGAAGGATCTGTTAAATACAGATTTTTGTTTTACAAACATGCTAAAAGAAAACCTAGTGATCAAGAAATGAGAATTCAGCTCATTATGTTTTACTCTACTATTTTTTATAAATATTTAAATTATTAACTATTGTAGCTTAGATTAATTTTCTGTAGTCTTCATATATGAAATTTTACTTATAAAACTTAGAAAAATTTTATGTCAAAATTCACAACTGAAAATTAAATAGCTTAAATAGCTCTTCTCGATTGTTTTTGGCCAGCCTCAACTGCTAAAAAGCGACAGGTTGAAAATCCAATTCAACAGTCGCATTCAACTGTTTCTCAAGTGTCCCCCCCCCCCCCCCCAACTGCACTAAACTTTCTACACTGAGCTCGCAGTTACGCTGAATTCTAGAGATGATGTAAGGCGTTAAATAGATACGGAGTTGAGATTTGAAGCTTACGAGTTCTGTATTTGTACAAAACTTACAATTCGTTTTAGTTACGTACTTAGTTTGCAATCAAATATTTATACAGATTTAGAAATTTTTTGAATATAAATACAAGATCTAAACAAAAGATATTGGATTCGTCCGAATCATGAAGTAATATTGTAGCTTCACCACGGGCCCTAAGGTCTCATCATCTCTGTCTGTACTGGCTGTCAGCAGCTGTCTTGCAGTAGCTCTGAGCGATAGAAATGTGTAATTAACTAGAGAACTGATAAGAAACTTATTTCAATGTTTTCAACTATTTTAATTGTGGGATCATAAGACGCTAATAAGAAACTTAAGAAGGATTGGATCATTCATCTGAATCCACCTTGGAATTTATAGTGCTAAAGTTTGCACTAGTCACTAAACTGGACTAAGAGCATTGCCCATTACTTTTCCACTGTTCACGCAAGCAGGTCAAATTGAATATTGTTTTTTTCTTGAACCGATGATTCATCGAAAGCAGTCTCTTTACCTTTATAAGGTATGGGTAAAGTCTACGTAAACTTTACACTCCCAGGCTCCACAATATGAAAATATAGGTATATTAGTTGTTACTGTGTTGTTGTATGCAAGCTGGTCAAATTTAACACCGTCAACTAAAAAAAAGGAAATAGAAGTCTATCAAAAGTAATAGTGTCACACTTAAGATCTACACTTCTGCTGAGAGCAAAATTTGAGCCACTTTTGTCATAACACTACATATTTCATTTATATCGAGATGATTCAACAATTTATACATATCTAAAAAACTATTTTATTGGCATAGTAATTATTCTATATATGTTGAAACACCTTCAATAAACATTGCGTCGCCCCTGAACTGAGTGCTACTCCTTAAGTTTTTGCTTAAGGCTTAACCAAATTCTCTAGGCGCTGCATGCACAGTATTTTTTGCACAATTAGTTACTATTGCAAGTTAAGTCAAAAGTCATGAGTTCAGTTGATCAATGCATTGAACTCAGCTCGTTCTGAAATTGTTCTCTGGTTGATAAGTCTTAAGCAAATGTATGTGTAGCTAGGTTTTGCAGCCATTAACGGCTTAACTTGAAGCACGTATAATATAACATCCGAAAAATTTCCTTTAAGGCAAATTTGTTAATCTTGTTCTTTTGCTATGTTGGCCCCCATTTTTACTCATTTTCATGCTTTTGGGAGGCTGTCCATTTAATACACTTCAACCAACCAACAATATAGCAATCCAAAGTCATCCCCTCCAGTAGTATAAATAAATGCCTCAATCACTTTATCATTTATAATTCTATAGCAACTAGCAAAAAAAATAGTATACTATACCTTTCTAGCTAGTTATAATATTAGTTCAAAATGCCTAGTCCAATTTTTGCTACTATTTTCCTAGTAATGTTTATTGGAACTTTTGTAACTTGTACTGAGGCTCGTGCTTTCTTTGTATTTGGTGATTCACTTGTTGACAATGGAAACAACAATTATTTACTAACTTCTGCAAGGGCTGATTCTCCACCTTATGGCATTGATTATCCTACTCATCGTCCTACTGGCCGTTTTTCCAATGGCTTCAATATACCTGATCTTATAAGTAAGTTTCCTAATTCTTTTTTCTATATTATTGTACAAGAGGCGGATTTAGAGCAGGTCCAGCTAACCCCTTGGAATGCTATGTGGGGCCTTCCTCAAGCAATCTCCCTAGAGAGCGCCTTCATCATAGGCTAGCTAGCATAGCAGACAATAAAGCGAAATCTAGGAAGGGGAGGGGAAATGAATGCCAAATATGAAGCAAACCACCTATATACTATATAATATGTCACGATTGTCTCTTTTAAGTGCTCTTGCCTTTTTATTATTACTAGCTAGAGTATACATTTGATCCTATATATATTTGGGGAAAGTGAAACACAAAAAATGATCATATAATTTTAATGTGCTAGCAGGGTTTATTTTTTCTTATATTAAAAAATGGGAATAATGTTAACTTACTGCAGTCATGAGGTAGTAGCTAGATCAGCAAACCTTATATAATTAAGAATTAGGCTCGATTAATTATTTTGAACCCACTAACTCTACATTATAGAATATAGATCACTTGCCTCTACCTTGAACTGTGTTACAAGGAATTTAACAACATTATCTGCGAAAATAATGGAATTATTGTTAATGAAAATGTGTATATGGACAGGCCAAGAGCTTGGTGCTGAACCAACATTGCCATACTTGGACCCTGAGCTAACTGGAGATAAATTGCTCGTTGGAGCAAATTTTGCTTCTGCTGGAATTGGAATTCTTAACGATACTGGAGTTCAGTTTGTAAGTCCAATTAATTAATTTGCACGTCCTAATCTTCTTTTAAGTCGACTTAAAATTATGGTAAAAAGAAAATATAGCAGGATATATGCAATATGTTATGTCTATTTTCTAAGGAAAGGTATGCATTTATAGTAAATGTTGGTTGGTAATCCATAAAAGAAAGTAATATATGGTATTACCTCCATCCGGTTTATGTAATGTTTGACTAGGTACATGATTTAAGAATTTTTTTTTTTAAAATTTGTGCTCTTAACTCACCATAGCTATTTATATAGCTATAAATAATCTCATTAGAAGTAAAATAAAAAGTTTAAAGTTAAATTATTTTCAAAATATAGAAAGATTTTTTTTTTTGACAGACTAAAAAGAAAAGTGTGAATCATACAAATTGGGATGTAGGAAAGTAGTCTATTTTGAGTTTACTGTTTATACATTGATGGTCTACACATATTTATACAATCATATCACATATTTCTACTATGATCATAACCGGCAACTTGATAAAAATGATAATCTACTATAATAGATTAAAGAACAATAACAATGGGAATTTTTTTACCCTGTTCGTGTATATGACTTAAATATGTTTATTTTTTGTTCATTGCCTCTGTTGCAAACCAAACCATGCAACTGAAAAGGAGCAATTAATGCACTTTCTTGTCAAGTTAATTTTTGTACATACTCGTTGACTGGAGTGAATAATTAATGAATTAATTTGGTTTTGTTTAAATTATTTTTGTGGTAGGCAAACATAATAAGAATTTCCCAGCAACTACAAAACTTTGAACAATACCAGGCTCGAGTGAGTGCTCTTTTAGGAGAAGAACAGACACAGATGCTAGTAAACAAAGCTCTTGTTCTTATTACTTTGGGAGGCAATGACTATGTCAACAACTATTTTTTCACACCACTTTCAGCCAGAAGACTTCAGTACAACCTTGAGGATTTCTCTGTTTATATTATCAGCGAGTATCGGAAGATTTTGATGGTAATAAACACATCTCATATTTCCTTCTGCTCGAATTATGTATACATTTATGAAAAAATATATAAACAGTATGCGTATAAAAATATTATAGTAATGTCCCTTCGGAGATGGTCCAGTTGGTTTGGAGGACGGTCATCCATACAAATGACTTGGGATCGATTCTCCCCTCAATGTCTTCTGCATTAGCCTGTCGCACAAGGCTTGCCTGGTGCGGTTTACATCCCATGTGTGATTTGCAGGCTAGTACACAAGGAGGTTTATCCAGTGCGCACAAGATGCTCACCCGAAGGACATAGGCCGTAGGGGTTGCAATTTTTTCTGGGGTTCCCAAAACAAATATTATAGTAATTCTGAACCTATTGATTCTAAATTTTAGATTTTGTGCTATGTGTATTGGTACTCGTCAAGAATACAAAATTTAAGTGCCTATTAGTTGTTAGGAAAATGACTTTCTTAGATCAAATTTAGTTGTTTAACTTTTAACTACAATGTAGGGTCAGATTTGAAGACTTGTCTACTGATTGTACTAGTGCTAAGGAAAAACATAGATTCCATTGAATTACGATTTAACAAAAAGGACAGAAGAAACAGCAAAAGGTGAATTTTCCTAATATATGATGTCATTAATGTCACACCTAAACCTTTGCCAATGTCGGTATGTAAACTTTATCAATTATATATAATAACAATAATAAACACACACAACTATTTTTGTCATTAACATTATTGCTTAACTTTATCTACTATAACACACTATAAACATTTAATTCATTGTATAACCAAACCTCTCTATAATATCCTCGTTTGTTCCGATATTTTTTTGTTACTATAATGAAGTGCTGTTATAGATGACATCATATATTATAGCACAATATAAAAATCGATTCCAAAGAAAACTTGGCTTTTAGTGAATGACTATTATATAAGGATATTGTTATAGAGAGATTTGACCACAGTGGTAAATTTTTAAGCTTTATCCTCCATATATGTAGGCAAAACCTACCTATCAAGGTACCTAACTTTTTTTTTTGTAAGAGGGTAAACCCGCAGCCGCTATTTTCGTGCGCACTGGGTAAACCTTCCTGTCTAATAGCCTGCAAATCACACATGGAATGTAAATCGTATTAAGCAAGCCATCCGTATTAAGAAGGCACTAAAGGGGTATTCGATCCCAAGTCATCCGTATGGATGACCGCCCTACTAACTTTATTGTTATAGTGGTAAAATTCAGTGTGATCATATATGAAATCCTAAACCCATAGCGGACATCGACTTATTTGAGACGGAAGCGTAATAATTATTGTTGCAGAGGCTGTATGATTTGGGAGCAAGAAGAGTGTTGGTGACAGGATCTGGACCATTAGGTTGTGTCCCATCTAGTCTAGCCAGCAGGAGCACCAATGGCGAATGTGCAGAGGAGCCTCAACGTGCTTCTGCTATTTTCAATCCTCTCCTTGTTGAAATGATTCTAAGTCTCAATCAAGAACTTGGCTCTGATGTTTTTGTTGCTGCTAACGCTGTGGATATGCAGAACGACTTCATCAGAGATCCTCAAGCCTTCGGTATGAATTCTTTTGTTTCTATATTTTAGGTTAACTTTGCGTACTAACCAGTGGCGGAACAAAAAATTTATATGCATATATACTATAACTCCCCTTGATTTTTTTGTATGTTCACTTTTATATGTTTTGACATTCCAGGCTCCGCCGCCACTAGTACTAACAGTGTATATTGAGATATCCACTATTAGTGGCGGGGGCAGGATTTCAACTAAGAGGGTTCAAAAAAGAAAAAAGGTCAAAAAATTAGAAGAGATTGTAAAGGGATTGAACCAATAACCTCACAAAGGCTTTGAATCCCCTTAATCACTAAGCTATACTTTTGGGATGTGTTTAAGGGGATTCAAAATATAATAAATAGAGATAAAAACAGATTTTGCCTTATATATACAGTATAATTTTTCAACGAATGAAGTTTCCCTAAATCCGCCACTGTCTGCTATGGGTTTAAGAATTTTGACATTATTAATGCAGTTTAACTAGTTATAATAGATTATTTATTCTATTTTCTAAGTTACTATCAAATTCTATTACATAAATATCATGTTATTGCAGATCAATTTAACATGATAGTGTAGAAATATCATACATTACTGTTAGTGCACATACGTTGAATTCATTTGCAATAATAAATAGTAGTTGTTTATAACAAACATATTTTGATAATTTGAAAAATATAAGTAGTAAACAATTACTACATAACACGTTAAATTATGCTGACAATATAAAAATTCTTTAATATGTTGGTGTTTATAATTTAAACTCAATTTTGGTTAGATCTAATTTCTATACAATGATAATATTAAGAATTCTTACACAATTAATGCATTTAAACTTGTTGTATTAGCTTTATGTCTTATTTTTCATGTTACTAACCCCACATGTTTTGGATGATTACATGTTGTTATATATCTTAGATATCTTAGGCGGCTTGATAATGTAGAAATTCTTTACGCTATTAGTGTAAAGAAGTTACACTCTTATTAATTTGAGCTTAACTTCTATAGCCTACTACTACGGGTTAAATTGCACTATAGTATAAGATTATTTACCCTTTAGGATTAACCTTCATATGAATGAAAATCATTTAAAATCACCATTGTTTGTTCACTTCACAGGTTTTATAACATCAAAAGTGGCATGTTGTGGACAAGGGCCATATAATGGAGTTGGAATTTGCACAGCTGCATCAAATTTATGTCCAAACAGAGATCTATATGCATTTTGGGATCCTTTCCATCCAACAGAACGTGCCAACAAAATCATAGTCCAAACAATTTTTACTGGTTCAGACAAGTACATGACACCTATGAACTTAAGCACAATTATGGCTATCGACTCTCTGTAGCATGCACCTGTGACTCATGAATCCAATTATATATCTTTCTTTTTAATTCTGAGGTTGTCGATTTTTTCCAGTTCATGTTTTAACGTTGCTAACTAGTTGAATGCTCTTTCTTGATTATATTTATTATTGTAATTTTTTATATATTTATATATATGATGAGTTAAATAAGGGATATATGAGATGTGTTTTTGTCTCTTATATTATTATGATCAAGCATATAAGCAGCTGCACTAGCTTTAGCTGTGATGTTGGAGACATTTATTTCTTTGTACATTGTGCTTTTATCTTTGAGTCTACTCCTCTTAGCTTTATCGAAATAAATTAAAGTACATCAACCTAAAAAACAGAAGTAAACAGAAAGTAAAAAAGAACAGAGCTTGATTGGAATACAGTAAATTTAGACGATTATGTGAATACAATCGCAATAATAAACAGACTCATGATTACGACAGCACAATACACTCTGTTTTGGCACCACCCATACACTCTGATTAGTAATTCTAGCCAACCAAAATTCAATCATCTAATTTTTTTTGCTAATGGTGCGAGCCACACTTTCCTTCGCTTTTTTCGGCTTTGTTATCAATGTCAAGAACGAGCTTTGTCAACAAGTAAATCTTGAAATAGTGATTTAAACATTGGTTGACGGAGTTACTCAATACTTATACTAATGTCGAATAACTGACATTCATTTAATTAGTGGATGTGCAGCCTGTTAGTAACATGTATTCAAAACTAGAAAATCAGAAAATGTTAGTTTAAGAAAACAAAACAGAAAAATTTCGAGCCCACAAGTTTTTTATGTGTCCTTAGGGAATTTAATTCTCTCACAGTTGAAGGTTTCGAATTAATTCCTTCCAGGATAGAAGGAAATAACTATTTTGTGATAGCGGCACTTCAAATCACATAACTTCGGCGAACTCAAATGGCGAAGCAAATCACACAAAATGCTTATGTTTTTGCTTTGAAAATCAATGTAGAATCCAGAAGATAGAGGGAAGAGATATTCAGATTTTGGTAGTGACAAATGAGGCTGAGCCTCTCTATTTATAGCCAACAGACATGAGTCCCAATAGGTGCAAAGGTGTCTGTTCGTTTGAAGAGGTACCTATTAAGCAGAATTTCTGTTAAACGGAATGACTGGTCGCGAATTTGACCGCTGAAAATAATGCCGCAAATTTAATCTTTTCCCATGCAAAAATATTAGAAAGGAAATATTAAATGACGGAAATGAAAAATAAATTTGGTCCAAAAAATTATCAATCAATCATATCAATTGACCAAATCCAAATCCGACCAACGGCGACGCGAGACTTGCTCTCTACTCAACTCTTTAAGAGTTAGAAGAAGTGCTTGAGCCGAGCGAGCGACAACGACGATGGCGCGAGGCTTTCTCTCTTCTCAAATCTTTAAGAGATAGAAGAAGTGCTTCTATATATAAGCACGCGAATTTTCTTCTTCCTATCAAATGAGGGACAAAGTTCCTTTATAAAAGGGACTAATTCAAAATTTTATTTGCCTCCATTTCTTTTCCCACCATTTTTCCATTCATACCTCTTTTGTTTTAATTAACAAAACCTAACAATCCCCCACATGAATAGGGAATGGCTATCCAACAAAAAATATGCATGGAAAAACTGTGTGATTCGCAAGTAAGGATCAATCGCATCTGGATAAGTAGGTTTCCCTTTGATCTTTCCGTAGTGAACATATATCGGATATACTCGATCAATCGGTAGATTTGATATCTTTGAACCGTCGAATTTTGGTGTATACCTAGACAACCATATATCATACAATCAACCCTTAACCGTCTTTGGTTCTCCTTGTTGTATTCATTTTAGCCATGAACACCGCTAAATTTCATAAGCGCGTAGAGAACTGGCTTTACAAAATTCTCCTTGAAGCGGCTTACACGTCACACTTACATAAGTGATTCCTAAACATGTTATCCCATAGATACACTATTTGATATACCCCGTATCAAACTTAGAAATCATTAAAAAGCCTTAACATTTTATCCTTGGTACTGAACAGTGTCTTCATCATAAGAATGGACAAAAAAAAATTATTTGACAATGATGGACCATCACTAATGACTTTGTTTGATCTCCTTAAACCTAGTTCTTGGGATCTCCAATCTTCTAGGTAGAGTTACCGCAACATGACTTGTCCTCGACCATAGTCTCATTCCCTTTGATGACGTCTCAACCGCCCTCTAGTTAGGCCTTTTGTAAGTAGATCTGATACATTATCTTTTGACTTTACATAGTCAATTGTGATAATTCCATTAGAGAGTAGTTGTCTAATGGTATTATGTCTTCATCGATTGTGACGAGATTTCATGTTATACATAACGCTCCTACCTTTCCTATTGTCGCTTGACTATCGCAATGTATGCATATAGGTGCAAAGGTTTGGGCTAAAATTGAATATCTTTCAAGAAATTTCGGAGTCATTCAGCTTCTTCACCAGCCTTGTCTAAAGTTATAAACTCAAACTCCATTGTAGAGCAGGCGATGCATGTCTGTTTGAGCGACTTCCAAGATACTACTCCTTTATCGGGTCCAAGCCTACACTATTATTGAGTAGCGAGGATGGTCGATGCAATTTTACCCAACAAAGGTCGGGATCGAATCCACAAGGAGTTAATTTTTTTGGAGTTAGGTTTATATCCAAGTAGAGATGCGGGTTTTGCTCTTAATTTCACTTCCACAAATGATTGGTTTGTTTTCTACTTCTACTTCTAGTCTATAGCATGCACTATTTGAAACTAAGTACAATATTTTTTGTTGGTTGTTTTCAAGGATTTAAAGGGACTAGGATAGTGACTTCTGCCTAGGTGGATATCTAACGGGCAGCAAGAATCTAGGGCAATCATGTGATTAGTTGGGGTCGTAATATAGCTATCACACTCAGGTACTCACTTTATACCTCTCGGTAATTTGAGTAATTTTGTCCAATTTGGGTTTCTCAAGTCCAAATGGGTATTCATGCAATTCAAGTGATTTTAGCTCAAGTCGGGTATTACTTTCTCTAGGTTAAACCCTTTAATTGGGGCTATCAATTTCTTGAGTTCACCCCAATTCCTTGTCAACCTAGTTTTCCTAGACTTAGTCCCTCTTTCTCAAGTAGAGACTAAATCATAAAGGCATAAATTAGTGTTTTCAACCACTAATTCAATAGTTCTAGCAAGAACTAGGCTAAAAATTACTAACACATACACATTCAAGCCCTAAAATTCAAGACCCATCAAATACCCACACTAGGGTTAGGTCACAACCCTAGCTATAGGTATAACTACTCATGATAATAGCAGAAATCACACATAAAGAGAAGATCAAATCCATAATACTAAGTAGGCGTTTGGACATGAATACCAATTATTTTTTTTCAAATTTGGAATTTCACTAAAATTTGAATTGAAGATAAAGTTGTGTTTGATTATAATTTTTGCAACATATTTGGATGCCTTTTTTTTCTTCAAAATCATGAAATATGATTTATACCCCACAACTTGTAAAAAATATCAAAACCACCCCAATTTGATTATCCTACTTGAAATAAACAATCAAAATGCTACTGTTTAACTGTTATCATATTTTGTTTTACTGTAATACACAGAAGATGCAAAATCAATATCACATTTTCTGATTCTACTAACACACAGAGAAGATGCAAAAGCAGGCATAGCCACATATTTCTCATAACCATGTAATCAAACTTCCAGTAGGCAGAGTTCAAGTATCAACTAAGACTGATGTTCCACCATCAGTCGCCAAAGATGTATCTGCCAAAGATGAAAAACTGACGAATTCATTTTATAAATTTTAAAAATATAGGGTAAATTTGTAAAACTAAAAACTAGAAAATTCCCATTTTCAATTTAAAAAGTGGTAAGAACCAGTTTTTCAAATTTGAAAATGAATTTTCAAGTGAAAAAGGAAAAATTGGTAAGAATGGGATAACCAAACATTGTTTTCAAAAAAAAATTTGACAAAAGGAAAAAATTTGTATGTCCAAATGGGCTCTAAATTAAAAGATGAAAATCTAATGTTATACGGTAAATATTGTACAGAATTTCCCAAATAGGAAAAACTAGTCGTCTCACGTGCTCAGCAAAACATAACATAACCTAAAAATGTAAAAAAGATTTATTTATACTAGGCTAAAATTTTCATACAAAAATGCCCCTGTGTATGTTTCGCGGCCGCGTAGTTCTAACCGAGGCCGCACACTTGCTTTTCTGACCGCATAATTTTGATTGTGGTCTGCGTTTCTTCACATCTAAGACTGGATTGAACCTTGCTTCGTGGATCGCATACTTTTCACCATGTCCGCATTAAATCCTTCCGTGGCTGCATAATATTGACGCGGTCCGCTTTTAACATTTTTGCCTATTTAGTGAGCTCTCTAAACCTTAGCAAATGTGGTCCGCGAAATTCCAATCGCGATCAGAGTGGTACTTTCGCAGCCGCCAATTTCTGACGCGGTCCGCATCCATGTCTGTGCCAAAAAAACCACCTATCTGATTCTCTCTTTCGTGGTCCGCAAATTAATGACTGTGTCCGCGTTGATACTTTCACGGCCACACTTTTTTGTCGCGGTCTGCATTCCACAATTCTTGGCCTAGTCTTGGTCTTTGTTCAAGTTTTGACTCCTTTATGAGTTGATCATGGCTGTTTTGGCTCATTATGAACAATACCTGCAAACAAGCATATTACATTAGTTTTCGGGAATACCTTCATGCATTTTAGGCCCAAAACTCAAGTGAGAAAGAGCAAATAATAGGTTAAAATCCCCACTTATTACCTCCCCCAAACTTAAACATTTGCTTGTCCTCAAGAAAATAAGGTAATTCTCACCTCCACTAAAACAAAATATAAGGAAATTTCAGCTGCCCTAACGTGAATCAAACATGCATCAATTGGGACTAACAATTACCCTTAACATAAATGAATTATCAACAACACACAACCTTTTGAGTACCATAGTTCTAATGCAATACTAGAGCATCAAGAGTTAACTGAATTCACCAAGGAAGCTCGCTCTATTACGTAGGTCGTTGTGGAACCCAAACTCTTTCTCCTCTACTCTCCACATGCCAATCTCACTTAAGAATTGTAGCACTCAAAATAAGGATTGTGAAGAAGTACACTCATCTCTCACAAGGGAATGTCACAAGTCCAGCTCTAAGTACCATAAGCTTGCCCCCTATTTGAATCACCACTAATGTAAGCTCACTCAACTCGAAATCACATAGGGCTTTTGCGGGAATGTAATGAAGGTTTTTGGATCAAGGTAGGATTTATCAGTCTATGAAGGTTTCATATTTCCTTAAGCACTTCATTTTCTCATTTCGGCTCACACTTTCTTGACTCTTTGAGTCATTTTCTTCTTCCTTAGGGGAACTAAAGAGACACACTGTCACTCTTTCTTGTTCATGAAGATCATTTTTCTCCTTTTCTAATCATTCCATGCGTTTCATCATTGCTTTCATTGAATCCGTTCACTTTTTTATCTTATTCACTTTATTTTTGGCTTTTCTTTCTTTTCTTTTGCCTTCCCTTTTCTTCATTTTGTACCTTTTATCACTTTCACATTCCTCCTCTCTCCCCCAAACTTATGCTTTTTCCAATATGCTAAGGAAAGATCGGATGCCAAGAGAGGGTCATTATAGAACGGATAAAGGCTTGTATCATGGTTATTGAAAGAAAAAGGGCTTCGGCTCAACGAGTTTGACTAGGAATAAAATGTAAAAAAAAGATAACAACTTAATAAGAAACTAAAATAAGGGAAATATGAAGCTATGAAGTAAAATACAGAAATCAACTGAATATACACAAAATTGAAGTAAAGCGAATATTTACATAAATGAAAACGAATATATACATCAAATGGTAAAAATATATACATACCAAAAGTAAATTAAAGAGAAGTAAAGATAAAGAAAAATAGTCTCATAGTTATTACATACCAATGTTATCCAATTATCACCAAATCAAAATAGACCACCCATACCCCCTCCCAAATAAAAGATAACATTGTTCTCAATGCTAATATCAAAATAAGATCAGGGAAAGGGTTAGAGAGTAACGAAAACTTCCTATGTAGTTTGCATCGGGTCCGGCACATGAGTAGGGTCCTCAGACTGTATAGGATCAGCAGCTCCCTCCGGGTCCTCTAACTAGATCTCCAAATCTGACTGGGGGACCACGGGGTTGCAGAGCATCTAGATCATCTTTACAGCACTATGTGTAGCGGTAGTTGGCTCCTCAGACTGGTCAGCTGCTGGTGTCTGCTGCTATGCTACATGTGCTGCTGGGACTTGCTCCTCCATGAGAAAATCCAGTGGGATATCTCCAGCAGCAGTGAACCTCTCTACATCCTACTTCAGCTACTCAACTGACTCCTTTGAGGCCCGAGTCTTCTTCATCTTCTTGACTTGCTTGCCCAGATCCTTTATAGCCCTTTTATGAATATCAAAAGTGTCCATTATCTTCTTCTAGTTGTCCAGGAGCTTCTTCTGGTTGTCCAAAAGCTCCTTCAATGAATCCTCCACCGATGAAGGTACCTCGGGTTGTGCCGGGGCTGACTGTGCTGCTACTGCGCTGGATAAGACAAACAGCTTTGATGTTGCTGCCTGCATCCAGTTGTTGATGTAGGATAAAGTCTAAGAAACCTGCAGTGCAGTTTGAGGGTAGGTGGAAGAAGAGGGCACAAACAATGGTATAGTAATGGATGGCCCGCATGTAGAAGGAGGTATGAAAGACGAAGATCCCCCTACTGTGGAAGGCTGTGACCCGACGGCTACTACCTCTGGCTCTTCAGACTGGCCAATGGAGATAGCAACTTTACCCTTTGCTTTAGGGTTGTGCGGTCCTTTGGTGTTATAGCAAGAGAAAGGCTTCTTTGGCTTTGGCTTTGGCTTTGTGTCATAGATCTTCGTCTCGACCCCTTAGTCCTCGAAATACATGGTTAGGAAGTTGGGGTAGGGTTGGATCTTTCTTCCTTTCCAACTGTCTTTGTAATGTGATAGTACATGAGGTTCCCCATATTGATAGGATACCCCACCATGATGGAGGCTATCAAGATACACCAGGTGAGTGGGAGGACATTTTCATGCTGACACGGATCTAACAGGCTGCACACAAAGGTGGACCACCCCTTGGCTTTAAAGCTGAGGGTGTTTCTGTATATTGGGACTCCAGTTGTGAGCCATGCCGGTGTCGTCCATGGGGCTAATATCTCCGCCAACCATGGACGAGTTGCTTCATCAAGTGCCAGCTTCTCTAAGTTGCACAGCTTCCACATCCTCAAAACCAGCTTATTCATTCAGTGTGTGGCCATCAAACCAGATCTTCAAATTCTGGACCTTTGTCGAAGTGGTGCCCTTTTTGATAGGGGCAAAGTTTGCATAGAACTCTTTGACAAGGTATTCATTAGCTTCCGGAACTTTGCTGGTAAACCATTTCCACCCTACTCTCTCCTCAAACTGCCTCTTGACATTTAGATTTTGGGGAAGGAGGTCTCTCTCTATAAATTGTCTCTCAAGGGTGAGTTTGGGGCCACCATTCTCGGAACTTCTAATAGGATAATTCGCTCATAAATCTATCAGCCTATACCTCGGCTTTTCTAGATCTGGCCAACCCCCCAATATTGGTGTCACCCCCTCTCCTATAATCTGGGACCTCATCATTATCATTCACAGGAATAGGGGCAGCTAGTGAAGCCGAAGTTGTAGCAGGTGGGGAAGATGATGCCGAAGCCTCACTACCTTCCTATGAGCCACCAGACGACTCAGAAGAGGAGGTAGGTTCATCTCCTAACTGGAATTTCCCTTGAACTATGTGGGGACATGAGAAGGCACAGAGTCTCCTTCCGAATCTTCCCTGGAAGGGACATACTCACTAGTGTCTAAATGGTCTGTGGCTCTATTCGCAGCTTTGATGGCAGCTCTCATCTTGCCAATTGATTTTTGGACTACTAGGGGTATCTTGGTATTTCCTTTACCCCTGCCTCGGGAGGGTTCTGCCCTCCCTTTAGATGTATCGCCTCCACCTCTAGATCGGACCATTGTCTGCAGCAAACAAGCAATGAAATACAGTTAGAATAAAGCTTCAAGATTATGTTAAAACATTGCAGTTGAAATGTAGAAACTGCTTGAATTGGCAAAACTGGGACTTAGGAGCGTGTTCGGAATGTAATTTGGAGGTCCATGGTAGATTTAGGCTTGAATTGGCGAAACTGGAATTTTTTGCGCTTTCCGGTTGGTAGGGGAAATTTTGATATCGGGGTCGGAATGGAATTTCGGAAGTTGGAGTATGTCCGTTTTGTCATTTAGGGTGCGCGTGCAAAATTTCAGGTCATTCGAACGAGGTTTGATAAACTTTTTGATCTAATTCGGAATTAGGAAGTTTTGGAATCCTTAGGCTTGAATCCGAGGATTATTTGATGTTTTGAGTGTTCCAAAGGTTGGAAAAAGTTTAAATGATGTTATGGGATGTGTTGGCATGTTTGGTTGAGGTTCCGAGGGCCTCAGGTGAGTTTCGGGTAGTTAACGGACCAATTCGTGGTTGTGGAGAGTTGCAAATTTTCTGTTGTTTCTGTTGCAGAGTTTTGTTCTTCGCATTCCCGAGAGGGCTCTCGCATTCGCGAAGAGATGTGGAGTAAGGCAGGGGAATTTCTCTTCGCGTTCACGATGTTGATCCCGCATTCATGAAGGGTGAGGCAGAGTGTGCATCGTGAATGCGAAGTAGGTCCCGCGTTCGCGTAGAGTAATTGGGGCAGCTGGGACCCCAGGAACTTTGTGCTTCGCGTTTGCGAAGGCTTGGGCAGTTGAATCATCGCGTTCGCAATGAGGTTTTCACATTCGCGTAAGAGGGTTTATTTGATCAGTGATTTTTGTGCTTCGCGAATGCGAGGCTTTGATCGCGTTCGCGAAGAAGGAAATATACCTAGGCAAAATATTTAAATAGCCATCTTTGCAAATTTTAGGCCATATCTCACCATTGTTGGCCGGATTTGGAGCTTTTTGAGAGGGATTGAAAAGGGAATCGAAGGGAAACACTTGGAGGTAAGATTTTTGAACTCAACACTCGATTCTATGATGATTTCTACCCTATTAGACATGAAATTAGTGGAATTTAAAGCCTAAAATTGGGGAATTAGGGCTTGAAATTGGAGACTTTGATTTGAGGATTTGAGGGGTCATTTGTGGTCAGATTTTGATGCATTTGGTATGTATGAACTAATGAGAGTGTAAGAATTTTAGTTTTGTGATTTTATTGGAATCTAAGACGTGGGCCCGAGGGTCGAGTTTGACTAATTTCGGGATTTTTGATGTAATTTGATTATTTTCGCGTGGGATTTTTCCCTTAGCATATTTTGCTGTTATGGTTCTGATTTTGGTTAGATTCGGGGAATTTGGAGGCCGAATCGAGAGGCAAGAGCGTCGCGGGCTAGAGTTTGGCTTGGCTTGAGGTAAGTAATGCTTCCAAACTTGGTTATGAGGGTTCGAAACCCCGAACTATGTGTTCTATGATTACTATTGAGGTGACACAAATGCCAAGTGACGGCCGTGTAGGCTTGCACCGTGAGAATTGCGGCCTAGGTCATTCCATGGTACCGCTTAGTGACTCTTTCATGCTGATATCTGTGTTGTAATTATGTGATTAAGTTAATGAGCTGCAAATCACGCTTATTATCATGTTAAGGCTTCACACCAACACTGTTGAGACCCGAGAGGTCGTTTCTTGATGTTGTGTTATTAGCTTCATTTATATTCTGTACTCAGTCCTGTTCATGCATATTATATCATGCCTTAGTCTCGATTATTGCTATTTAACATATCATATCATTGTTCGGGCTAGTATCATGACATTCTTGAGCCCGCGTGTGTGAGACTGGAGAGTAATGACTAAGTGAAGTCGAGATCCTGATATTGAGTGACAATATGAGATCGGGTTGTACGCCGCAACGAGATATTGATCATGCCTTCGTCGGCTTGATATAGCGCTTGGGCTAAGATAAACCCCTCCGGAGTCTTTACATCTCAGTGAGCGCAGTTGATGAAATTGAGGGATAGATTATCCATGAACATGGATCTTGTCCGAAGTAATTATACCCGGAGATGGATCTTCTCCATAGGGCAGGAATAGCCTTCCTCAGTACTGTGTGACTACGGTCAGTGATGTATATACATTTCGGGATGGATCTTCCCTGGGTCGGTTGGACATATACAGTACCGAGTGGTTGAGCACTTGTGAGTGGAGGCATACGGAACATTGATCATGTCATTTGTGCAATGGTACTTAGAGTTTTCCTGAGATTTATACTCCGTACTGGTCATATTATATTTACTTACTACTGAGCTTTTATTTGAACTGCAAGCATGCCTACTTTTCCGTACAATTTATTTGTATACCTATTGAGGTTTGGTTCGTCACTACCTGTCATTCCATAGTTTGGACTTGTTACTTACTGAGTTAGTGTACTCACGTTACCCCCTGCACCTTGTGTGCAGATCCAGGTATTTCGGGTTACGGTAGTAGTTGCCGATCATATCGGTTGGAGACTTTTTCCTTGGAGATTGCCAGATAGCTGCATGGTGATCGCAGTTCCGCCATCTCCTTCCTTATATTCCTTGTAGTACTTTTGTTAGATATTCTCAGACTATGTAGTCTTCTTTTTTTGGAACAATTGTAGTATTTTGCTCATGACTTAGTGACACCCGAGGTCGGGCTTGTACTTTCTTTCTGCTTGTTTTGATTTTATACTTTTACCTTTTATCGGATTTCTGTTAAAATATTGTTTTTCTTAAGTTTTAAATAAAATGTGGAGTATTTGTAAATAAGTTGGCTGGCCTAGTTTCACAATAGGCGCTATCACGACTGGATCAGTTTTTGGGTCGTGACATATTAGTATCAGAGCCTAGGTTACATAGGTCTCACGAGTCATTAGCAGGTTTAGTAGAGTCTCGCGGATCGGTACGAAGACGTATGTACTTATCTTCGGGAGGCTACAGAACCTTTAAGAAAAACTTCACATTCTTGAATTCTTGTCGTGCGAATGTGTTGATTCTGGTACTAAACTTCTGTTATTCTATTCTCTCATAGATGCTGAGGACACGTGCTACTGGTCAAGACGGACGACCACCGGTACCACCAGTTGGGACCACTAAAAGCCGAGTCGCGGTCGAGGCCATGGTAGAGGTAGGGGTGTAGCCCGCACAGCAGCTAAGGCAGCACCTGCAGATCTACCCGCCGACCCAGTTCATGGTCAAGCTCCAGCAGGGGATGCTCCAGCAGCACCAGCTCAGGCATGACTGTGCCTATTGTTATTCCGGGTCTCTAGGAGACCTTGGCTCAGATTCTGACTGTGTGCACCAGTCTTGCTTAGGCAGTTGCAGTTTCTACTATAGCAGCTACTTCTCAAGCCGGGGGAGGAACTCAGACTCCCGCCGTCCATACACTTGAGTAGGTTGTTCAGGGACTGCAGACACCGAAGGCACCACCAACCCAACCGGTTGCACCTGCTTAGGATTATGTGGTTCTAGTTATGCCTAGTGATGAGCAACATCGATTGGAGAAGTTTGGTAGGCTTTAGCCTCCAACTTTCAGTGGCATAGGGGGCGAGGATGCCAAAGGTTTCTTGGACAAGTGTCAGAGAATGTTGCGTATAACGGGTATTCTGCAGACTAATGGGGCCTCATTTACTACTTTTCAATTTTCTGGGGTTGCCTTTACTTGGTAGGAGGCTTATGAGAGGCATAGGCCTATTAGTGCACCGCCCCTTACCTAACATCATTTCTCCATTCTCTTCCTAGAGAAGTGTGTACCGCATTCCCGCAGAGAGGAGTTGCGCAAGTAGTTCGAGCATCTACGTCAGTGGGATATGACTGTGTTGCAGTATGAGATGAGATACTCCGAGTTGTCCTGTCATGCTATCTGGCTAGTTCCCACGGATAGGGAGAGGATCAGGAGGTTCGTTGATGGCCTCAACTATCAGCTATGGATTTTTCAGACCAGAGAGATAGTATCTAGCGCTCCTTTTGAGGAGGTGGTTGACATTGCTAGAGAGATAGAGTTAGTTCGCCGCCAGGAGCGAGTTGAGAGGGAGGCCAAGAGGTTTCGGGGATCTGGCAGCTTTGGTGGTGTTCCTTCGGGAGGTTAGCTTCAGCACAGCAAGGGTTGTCCATTCAGACATGCTTAGTCAGCCCGTTCGGGCCACCGTGGTGGATTATCTGGCCACAGTTCTCACAGTTCACAGCAGGGTCACTCGTCTCTCAGTGCCCTTCCAGCTCATAGTTCGACTCAGGCACCATCACTTCAGGGCTCATCTATACCTGGTACTTCTAGTGGACATCCCGGTGCTCGGGGCTCTCTTTAGTCCCCACCGCCATTTGGTGCGAGGGGGCACTTCGAGTGTGGAGATTTGGGTCATATCAAGAGGTTTTGTCCCCGTCTTACGGAAGGTTCATCCTAGCAGAGGAGTCAACCTTCGACTTCAGCACCAGGTAGTTCCCAACCCACTCAGTCAGCTCGGGGTGGAGGTCAGTTCTCTAGGGGTCGCCCTAGAGAGGGAGTCGATCAGGTGGTGGTCAGGCCCGTTTCTGTGCCCTCCCAACTAGACTAGATGCTAATTCTTCAGATGTTGTGATTACATGTATTGTCTCAGTCTGCCACAGAGATGCCTCTGTATTATTTGATCCCGGTTCCACTTTTTCATATGTGTCATCATATTTTGCCTATTATTTGGATATGTCCCGCGAGTCTCTTATTTCATCTGTTCATGTATCTACTCCGGTGGGCGATACTATTATTGTGGACCATGTACATCGGTTGTATGTAGTGATTATTGGGGGTTTGGATACCCGAGTGGATCTCTTGTTACTTAGTTTGGTTTATTTTGATGTTATATTGGGCATGAATTGGTTATCTCCGTATCGTGCTACTAAGACAGTGACGTTGGCCATGCCGGGTGTGCCATGGATCGAGTGGCGAGGTTCGATTGATTATGTTTCCAATAGGGTGATTTCGTTTTTAAAGGCCTAGTGGATGGTTGGGAAGGGTTGTCTTTGATACTTATCTTTTGTGAGGGATGTCATTGTAGAGGCTCCTACCATTGATTCGATCCCGATAGTGAGGGACTTTCCGGATGTGTTTCCTGCAGACCTGTCGGGCATGCCACCGGACAGGGATATTGACTTTGGTACCGGGAACTCAGCCCATTTCTATTCCATCGTATCGTATAGCACCGGCGAAGTTGAAAGAGTTGAAAGAGAAGCTTTATGAACTCCTTGATAAGGGGTTTATTTGGCCTAGTGTGTCACCTTGGGTTGTGTCTGTTCTATTTGTGAAGAAGAAGGATGGCACAATGAGGATGTGCATTGATTGCAGGCAGTTGAACAAAGTTACAATCAAGAACAAGTATCATTTGCCTCGTATCAATGATTTATTTGACCAGATTCAAGGAGCGAGAGTATTCTCCAAGATTGATCTTCGTTCAGGGTATCACCAGTTGAAGATCAGGGACTTGGACATTCTTAAGACAACTTTCAGGACCCGATATGGTCATTATGAGTTCCTTGTAATGTCTTTTAAGCTGACCAATGCCCCAGTAACATTCATGCATTTGATGAACAGCGTGTTTCAGCCTTATCTCGACTCATTTTTCATTGTGTTCGTTGATGATATTTTGGTGTACTTGCGTAGTCAGAAGGAGCACACAGAGCATTTGAGAGTTGTGTTGCAGAGATTGAGGGAGGAGAAGTCGTATGCAAAGTTCTCCAAGTGCGAGTTTTGGGTCAGTTCAATGGCTTTCTTCGGGCATGTGGTGTCCAGTGAGGGTATTCAGGTGGATCCGAAGAATATAGAGGCAATTCGGAGTTGGCCTAGACTGTCCTCATCCATAGAGATTTGTAGATTTTTTGGTTTGAAGGGTTATTATCGCCGGTTCGTTCAGGAATTTTTTTCTATAGCATCACCCTTGACCAAATTGACCTAAAAGGGTGCTCCATTCATGTGGTCGGATGAGTGTGAGGCGAGCTTTCAGAAGCTCAAGACTGCCTTGACCACAACTCAGGTATTAGTGTTGCCATGAACTTTTGGGTCTTATTCAGTGTATTGTGATGCTTCGAGGGTTGGTATTGAGTGTGTTTTGATGCAGGAGGGTAGAGTGATTCCGTATGCTTCTCGTCAGTTGAAGCTCCATGAGAAAAACTACCCTGTTCATGATTTGGAGTTAGCTGCCAGTATGCACGCGTTGAAGATTTGGAGGCATTATCTCTATGGTGTGTCTTGTGAGGTGTTTACTCATCATTGTAGCCTCCAGCACTTGTTCAAGTAGAAGGACCTCAATTTGATGCAGCGGAGATGGTTAGAGCTGCTAAAAGATTATGATGTCACTATCTTATACCATCCGGGAAAGGCCAATGTGGTGGTCGATGCATTGATTAGGAAGGCGGTGAGTATGGGGAGTTTGGCATATATTCCTATTGGCGAGAGACCTCTTGCAGTTTATGTTCAGGCCTTGGCCAATCGGTTTGTGAGGTTGGATATTTCAAAGCCCAGTCAGCTTTTAGCTTGTGTGATTTCTCGATCTTCCTTGTTTGATCGCATCAGAGAGTGCCAGTATGATGATCCTCATTTGCTTATCCTAAGGGACTGAGTTCAGCACGACGATGCCAGAGATGTGACTATTGGTGATGATGGGGTATTGAGGATGTATGGTTGGATATGTGTGCCCAATGTGGATGGACTTCGGGAGTTGATTCTAGAGGAGGCCCATAGCTCGCGGTATTCCATCCATACGGGTGTCACGAAGATGTACCAGGATTTGAGACAGTATTATTAGTGGAGAAGAATGAAGAAGGATATTGTGGAATTTGTAGCTCGGTGTCTCAATTGTTAGCAGGTGAAATATGAGTATTAGAGACCGGGTGGCTTGCTTTAGCAGATAGATATTCCAGAGTGGAAGTGGGATTAGATCACCATGGACTTTGAAGTTGGACTCCAACGGACTTTAAAGAAGTTCGATGCCATTTGGGTGATTATGGATTTGTTGACCAAGTCCGTGCACTTTATTCCTGTGAGTACTACCTATTCTTCAGAGCGGTTAGCAGAGATTTATATCTGAGAGATTGTTCGCCTGCATGGTGTCCCAGTTTCCATCATTTCAGATAGAGGTACTCAGTTTACTTCAGATTTTTGGAGAGCCGTGCAGCGAGAGTTGGGTACTCAGGTTGAGTTGAGCACAACTTTTCATCCTCAGTGGACGGGCAGTCCGAGCGCACTATTCAGATATTGGAGGACATGTTGTGCACTTGTGTCATTGATTTTGGAGGTCCATGGGATTAGTTTCTACCGCTCGTGGAGTTTGCTTATAACAACAGTTATCAGTTAAGTATTCAGATGGATCCATATGAGGCTTTGTATGGGAGACGTTGTAGATCTCCAGTTGGTTGGTTTGAACCAGGTGAGGCTAGGCTATTGGGTATAGACTTGGTGTAAGATGCTTTGGACAAGGTGAAGGTGATTTAGGAGCGGCTTCGTACAGCGCAGTCGAGACAAAAGATTTATGCTGACAGGAAGGTCCGTGATGTGTCTTACATGGTTGGGGAGAAGGTTCTATTGAAGGTTTCCCCCATGAAGGGTGTTATGATATTTGGGAAGAAGGGTAAATTGAGTCCTTGGTTCATTGAACCTTTTGAGGTGCTTCGGAGGATTGGGGAGGTGGCTTATGAGCTTGCTTTGCCACCCAGCTTGTCGAGTATGCATCCGATATTTCATATTTCTATGCTCCGGAAGTATATTGGGGATCTGTCCCATGTTTTGGATTTCAGCACGGTTCAGTTGGACGGTGATTTGACTTATGATGTGGAGCCAGTGGCTATTTTGGAGTGTCAGGTTCGAAAGTTGAGATCAAAGAATATAGCTTCAGTGAAAGTAAAGTGGAGAGGTCGTCCCGTGGAGGAGGCTACCTAGGAGACCAAGCGGGAGACGCAGAGAAGATATTCTCACCTATTTGATGCTTCAGGTATGTTTCTTGACTCATTCGAGGACGAATGCTTGTTTAAGAGGTGGGGATGTAACGACCAGGCCGGTCGTTTCATGAGTTACCGCTCTGTTTCCCCAATTTCTACTTTCTTATGTGTTGTTCAGCTATATTTCATTGCAGTGCGTTGGTTGGTTCGAGTTTGGGATAATTTTGGAGTGTTATAAGACACTTAATCTCTTAAGTTGGCCATTTAGTTGGAAAAATCAACCGAAAGTTCACTTGTGAGTAAACGATCTCGGAATTTGGTTTTTATGATTCGGATAGCTTTTTGAGGTTATTTGGTACTTAGGAGCGTATTCGAAATGTAATTTGGAGGTCCGTGGTAGATTTAGGCTTGAATTGGCGAAACTGGAATTTTGGCGCTTTCAGGTTGGTAGTGGAAATTTTGATATCAGGGTCGGAATGAAATTTAGGAAGTTGGAGTAGGTCCGTTGTGTCATTTGGGGGGTGTGTGCAAAATTTTAGGTTATTCGGACGAGGTTTGATAGACTTTTTGATCGAATTCGGAATTCAAAAATTTTGGAATCCTTAGGCTTAAATCCGAGAGTGCTTTGATGTTTTGATGTTGTTTTGAGCATTTCGAAGGTTGGAACAAGTTTGAATGATGTTATGGGATGTGTTGGCATGTTTGGTTGAGGTCCCAAGGGTCTTGGGTGAGTTTTGGGTGGTTAACGGACCAATCGTGGTTGTGGAAAGTTGCAGGTTTTCTGTTGTTTCTGTTGCTGAGTTTTGTTCTTCGCGTTCGCGAGAGGGCTCTCGTGTTCACGAAGAGATGTGGAGTAAGGTAGGGGAATTGATCTTCACATTCGCGATGTTGGTCCCGCGTTCGCGAAGGGTGAGGCAGAGTGTACATCGCGAACGCGAAGTAGGTCCCGCGTTCGCGTAGAGTAATTGGGGAAGCTGGGACCCCAGGAGCTTTGTGCTTCGCGTTCGTATAGGTATAGTCGTGTTCGCGAAGGCTTGGACGGTTGAAGCATCGCGTTCGCGAGGAGGTTTTCACATTCGCATAAGAGGATTTATTTGGTGAGTTTTTTTGTGCTTTGCAAACGCGAGACCTTGACCGCATTCGCGAAGAAGGAAATATACTTGGGCAGAATGTTTAAATAGCCATCTTCGCGAATTTTAGGCCATTTCTCACCATTGTTGGCAGGATTTGGAGCTTTTTGAGAGGTATTGAAGAGGGAATTGAAGGGAAACACTTGGAGGTAAGATTTTTGAACTCAACACTCGATTCTATGATGATTTCTACCCAATTAGACATGAAATTAGTGGAATTTAAAGCCTAAAATTGGGGAATTAGGGCTTGAAATTTGAGACTTTGATTTGAGGATTTGAGGGGTCGTTTGTGGTTGGATTTTGATGCATTTGGTATGTATGAACTCATGAGAGTGTAAGGATTCTAGTTCTGTGATTTTATCAAAATCCGAGATGTGGGCCCGGGGGTCGGGTTTGACCAATTTCGGGATTTTTGATGTAATTTGATTATTTTCGCGCGGGCTTTGTTCCTTTAGCTATTTTGATGTTATGGTTCTGATTTTGGTTAGATTCGGGGAATTTGGAGGCCGAATCGAGAGGCAAGGGCGTTGCGGGCTAGAGTTTGGCTTGGCTTGAGGTAAGTAACGCTTCCAAACTTGGTTCTGAGGGTTCGAAACCCTGAACTATGTGTTCTATGATTACTATTGAGGTGACGCAAATGCCAAATGACGGGCGTGTGGGTGTACACCATGGGAATTGCGGCCTGGGTCATTCCATGGCACCACTTAGTGACTCTTTCATGGTGATATCTGTGTTATAATTATATGATTAAGTTAATGAGCTGCATATCACGCTAATTATCATGTTAAGGCTTCACGCCAACACTGTTGAGACCCGTGAGGTCGTTTCTTGTTGTCGTATCATTAGCTTCATTTATATTTTGTACTCAGTCTTGTTCATGCATATTATATCATGCCTTAGTCTCGATTATTGCTATTTGACATATCATATCATTGTTCGGGCTAGTATTATGACATTCTTGAGCTCGTGTTTGTGAGACTGAAGAGTAATGACTGAGTGAGGCCGAGAGCCTGATATTGAGTGACAATATGGGTCGGGCTGTACGCCGCAGCAAGATATTGATCATGCATTCATTGGCTTGATATAGCGCTTGGTCTAAGAGAAGCCCCTCCGGAGTTTTTACACCCCTAGTGAGCGCAGTTGATGAAATTGAGGGATGGATCTTTCCTGGACATGGATCTTGTTCAATGTAATTATACCCGGAGATAGATCTTTTCCATAGGGTTGGAATAGCCTTCCTCGGTACTGGGTGACTACGGTCAGTGATGTATATACATTCCGAGATTGATCTTCCCTAGGCCGGTTGGCCATATACAGTACCGAGTGGTTGAGCACTTGTGAGTGGAGGCATACAGAACATTAATCATGTTATTTGTGCATTGGTACTTAGTGTTTTCCTACGATTTCTACTCCGTACTGGTCATATTGTATTTACTTACTGTTGAGCTTTTACTTGAACTAAAAGCATGCCTACTTTTCTGTACAGTTTATTTGCATACCTATTGAGGTTTGGTTCGTCACAACCTGTCAGTCCATAGTTTGGACTTGTTACTTACTGAGTTTGTGTACTCACATTACCCTCTGCAACTTGTGTGCAGATCCAAGTATTTCAGGTTACTGTAGAGGTATGTTGATCATATCGGTTGGAGTTTTCCTTGGAGATTGCGAGGTAGCTGCCTGGCGATCGCAGTCCCGCCATCTCCTTTATTATCTTCCTTGTAGTACTTTTGTTGGATATTCTCAGAATATGTAGTCTTGGTTATTTCGAACAGTTGTAGTATTTTGCTCATGACTTAGTGACACCCGAGGTTGGGCTTGTACTTTCTTTCCACTTGTTTTGATTTTGTACTTTTACCTTTTATCGGATTTCTGTTAAAATATTATTTTTCTTAAGTTTTAAATTAAATATGGAGTATTTGGAAATAAGTTGGATGGCCTAGTTTCATGATAGGCGCTAACACGACCGAGTCAGGTTTTGGATCGTGACAGCTCCATTTTGACTTTAGCTTTCCCGGAAACATACGTAATCGGGAGTAGAATAAGAGAACAAGGTCGCCTTCTTTGAATTCTTTGTTCCGGATATACTTATCATATAGGTACTTCATCTTTTCCTTATACAATGACGAGCTGTAGTAAGCATGAAACCGGAACTCATCAAGCTCATTCAAGTGCTCCACTCTAAGATTTGCAGCTACATCTCATTCTAGGTTCAACTTCTTCAACGCCAACATGGCCTTATGCTCTAATTCCACCGGGATGTGACATGATTTCCCAAATACCAACCGATACGGAGACATACCAATTGGAGTTTTGTAAGATGTTCTATAGGACCATAAAGCATCATCAAGTTTCCTTGACTAATCAGTCTAGTTTGCATTGACAGTATTGGAAAGAATACTCTTGATCTCCCTATTGACACCTTGTGAGTGACACCATACTTGGAGAGTAAAGTGTCAAAGGCTTTGTTACAAAAATGAGAACCCCCATCACTGATAATGGCCTTTGGGGTGTCGAACCTTGTGAATCTGTTTTTCTTCAAGAAAGCCACCACCGTGCTTCATTGTTGGGAAAAGCCACAACTTCAACCCATTTGGAGACGTAATCAACAGCAACATGAATGTAGGCGTTCCCACATGAACTCACAAATGGACCAATAAAGTTGATGCCCCATACATAAAAAATATTAATCTCAAGGATGGTGGTGAGAGGCATCTCATTCTTCTTAGAAATCCCACCGGCTCTTTGGCACTCATCACACCGCTTAATAAGCTAGCTAGCATCTTTGTACAAGGTAGGCCAATATAATCCATGGTTTAAGACCTTTGTAGCAGTTCTCGCCCTACCATGGTGACTACCATAGGGCGAAGAATGACAAGCTTCTAGAATACCTAATTGCTCTTTTTCTGGAACACATCTCCGGATAACACCATTGGTGAAATTTTTGAAAAGATATGGCCCGTCCCAATAATAATCCAAGTAGTCTCATTTGAGCTTCTTTCTTTGGTTTGAAGAGAACTCATTCGGGACAATTCCACTCACAAGATAGTTAGCCATATCAGTAAACCAAGGCATCCCGATCAAAGACATGGAAAGGAGTTGTTCATCCGGAAACGAATAATTGATCTCAAGGCCATCATGGGGCCTCCCCTCCTCTTCCAAACGGGACAAGTTGTCCGCCACTTGATTCTAACTCCCTTTTTGGTCTATGATTTCAAAATCAAATTCTTGTAGAAGAAGTACCCACCTCATCAATCTAGACTTTGAGTCTTTCTTACTCATCAAATAGCGAAGCGCCACGTGATCGGTGTGAACAATCACTTTGGTACCCATGAGGTACGGGCGAAACTTTTCCATAGCAAAGACAATGGCTAAGAGTTCTTTCTCGGTCACCGTATAGTTGACTTGGGCATCGTTCATGGTATTACTAGCATAGTAGACCGGATGAAATATCTTGTTGATTTTTTGCCCCAATACCGCTCCTACTGCCACATCGCTAGCATCGCACATGATCTCAAATGGTAAGCTCCAATTTGGTACGATAACGATGGGAGTGGTAGTCAACCTATACTTGAGTAGCTAAAAAGATTTCATGCAATCATCATTGAACACAAATTTTGTGTCTTTTTCCAACAACTTGCACAATGGGTTCACCATCTTTAAGAAATCCTTGATGAACCGATGGTAGAACCCCGTATGCCCTAGAAATCTCCTCACTCCTTTGACAAATGTAGGAGGAGGGAGTTTTTATATCACTTCAATTTTTGCTTTATCCACTTCAATACTATGCTTGGAGATCTTATGGTCGAGGACAATGCATTCCTCAACCATAAAGTGACACTTCTCCCAATTAAGCACCAAATTAATTTCTTCACAACATGCCAAGACTTTATCAAGATTCCCCAAACATTCTTCAAAGGAGTCACCCACAACACTAAAATCATCCATGAACACTTCGAGGAAGTCCTCCACCATATCTGTAAATATTGCCATAATACACCGCTGAAAGGTAGCTGGTGCATTACACAAACCAAACGACATTCGTGAGAATGAAAATGTGCCATACGAACATGTGAAAATGGTTTTATCTTGGTCTTCCAATGCAATGAGAATCTGGTTGTATCCTAAGTACCCATCCAAAAAGCAATAGTAGGCACGCCCGGCAAGTCTATCCAATATTTGATCAAGAAAGGGCAATGGAAAATGGCCTTTGCGGGTCACTTTGTTCAGCTTTCGGTAATCCATGCATACCCTCCATCCGGTGATAGTCCTAGTGGGCACAGTCATACCCCCTTCTTCGGCACACATTGTACCGACGAAGTCCATGAACTATCCGAAATGGGGTACACAACCCCTGCATCTAGCCACTTGATAACCTATTTCTTGACAACCTTTTGCATGGCCTCATTCAACCTTCTTTGATATTCCACGGAGGGTTTGGCCTCTTCCTCCAATATGATTTTATGCATGCAAAAGGTAGGGCTTATACCCCGAATATCCGCCAATGTCCAGCCTATTGCCTTCTTCCTCCGTTGGAGCACCGTAAGGGTGGCATCTACTTGCATGTTAGTTAAGCACGAGGAAAGAATAACAGGTAACGTAGAACAAGAGCCTAAGAACTCATACCTGAGGTGTGAAGGCAAAGGCTTCAACTCCAATGTGGGAGGCTCCTCGATTGAGGGCTTTATTGGTGGAATCTTCCAGTTCTCAAGGTCCAAGGAAAATTTTCGGGGCTCATATGTATATGAACCCATTCCTTGTAAAGCATTGACATATTCAACCAAACCTTCTTTCTCATCCACATCATGATTCAACAACATAGCTTCCAATGGGTCTTCCATATTAATCATAGCACACATGTCTTCAACAATCACTTCGGTCACAAGATTCACAAATGAACATACTTCATTGCTATTAGGCTGCCTCATTGACTTGCAAACATGGAACACAACTTTTTCATCACCCACTCGGAAGGTGAGCTACCCTACTTCCACATACTCTAAGGCCTTCCCTGTAGCTAGAAAAGGTCTCCCCAATATGATCGTCAACTCATAGTCAACATCACAGTCAAGTATCACAAAATCTGTGGGAAGTATGAACTTGCCGACCCTAACTAGCACATCATCAATGATTCCCAATAGCCTCTTCATTGTACTATCTGCCATTTTCAACCTTATGGATATGGGCCTTGGTTTCCCAATCCCCAATGTCTTGAACATAAAATATGGCATCAAGTTAATGCTTTCCCCCCAAGTCACACAAAGCTTTGGCGAAATCAGCACTACCAATAGTGCATGGGATTGTAAAGGCACCGGGGTCTTCTAACTTTGGATCCATGGAATGCATAATAGCACTCACTAGTTGTGTCATTTTGATTGTTTCACAGTTCATTGATCTCTTCTTTGTTACCAAGTCTTTCATGAGCTTGGCATATCCCGACATTTGTTCTAGAGCTTTAACCAAAGGCACATTTATGGACAAACTTTTCATCATATAAATAAATTTCTTGAACTGGTTCTCATTGTTTTATTTTTCAAGCCTTTGAGGAGATGGTGGAGGAGGCCTTGGCAAAGGGGCCTTGGATTTGGGAACTACCATTTCCGGTATGTCTATCATGTGTTCCCTAGACGGGTTCACATCATTTTGTGTCTCCTTCACATTGTCATCAATGTCTATCCTCACCTCTTCATTCACATTATCATCACTCACTTGCACATCATTGCTTGGCTCATCATCATCTTTCACCAACACATCATCACTTGTCGCCCCCCTTTTTTCCTCTGCGGAGAAAGTCCGGGTTCCGACATTCATGGGGGTAATAATTCATTTCTTTTTGGGATTTGTGTATTTGAAGAGTCTCCACCTAACGGATTATGGTGCGTTAGGGCACCTAGAGCGATTAACTCATAGACTAGTTTGCATTACTAGAGATTTAGGGTAAGGGCTCAAAATAACCTTGAGGGAAAGGTGTTAGGCACCCCTCGCGGTCTACAACGTTGGGTCTCGACCGAACTTATACTTATGCGAATTAATCCTTTTAACAAATAAATAGTTCTAACACATACTTACAAATAAATGCATGTTTTGGCATTTTTAAGCACATGTATGATTCAAGTAATGAAATAAAAGAAAAGGTTTGAACAAGTTGCACATATATAAAGGAAAGTAAATTTATTTAAACAACGGAAATTGGGAAAGAGGGGTCCCAGGTTGGTTAGCCTACAGGATCACCCCACACAATGCCTGGTAATTACTCCTCAATGAGGGGCTACATGTGACATTAGCGAGTAGTCATCATATCCTTACTACCCAATTCCCTCCCCTTGGTTATAGCCTAAAGCGTTCTAGTAACCTTGAAAATATCCTATGCGTGCACTACCCGTCCCTTTTTCGTGGACCTGGAGGTATTTAGGACCTCTAATTTAGGTAGTTCTAGAACTTCCTAAGGTTTTAAAGGATAAAAGTCTAGGCGTTAATCAAAAACAATTAGGACTGCATATAAAGAGAACAAATACAGGCTCGCATTCACCTCCACAAATATAACGGGTAAGTGCACGTCTCAAACAATAGTTTCAAGTATTTAAGAGAAAAATCCTAGAACATAATATCTATGTGAGTAGAGATTATACAGCATTGAATCAGAACTAAAGTGTCAAAGACCTATTCATCTTGCCTACTGATTTTAGACCTGTTGAATGTGAGCAGTCTCAAATAACAAAGTGCAGTTTTACAGTTGCGAGATTTTTAATCACCCTATAGGCTTGCCTAAGTGCATAACAGTGATGTCCTAAGAGCATGATATCTATATTGATTAGGAATGCAGTAAAACAATGAACAATTTTAAATGAACAACTTGAGATCCTATAGACATATGTTTTAAGCGGTATTAATTGAGGCAACATTTGAAAACCTTTTTAAGAATCGAACAGATTTAATTAATTAAACCACTTCAGAATACATAACCACAAATTGAACTGACTAAACTGTTTTAAGTCTTATAGGCATGACTTCTAATTAAGCATGAGGTAAAATAAACATCATACATTTAACCAAAGTGAAACCCTTATAGGCATGATTTCTATAGAGCTGATTTTTTAACCCTATAGGCATGATTTCTATAGAGCTGACTTTTTAATCCTATATACATGATTTCTATATAGCTAGTGTTTAATCATGTAGACATGATCTCTATTATTGAAGCCATTTTAGATTCTATAGGCGTGCTTTCTAATTGTGTGGAAGTAAAGCAAACATAACAAAAACATTTGAATCAGCATTGACCCTATAGGCATGGTATCTACCCAATTTTACCCACAATATATACTACCCTCCCTTTTTCACTAATCGCCCCGCTGTTTGTTTATAATAATTATTACAAACCAATGAGTTGAAATAAAAAATTACATAAATAAACAAAAATTAATCTATAGGGAGCCTGCAGTAGGCCCAAATGATTTTCAAGCCTCCAATAACCTCAAATGCCCAAAGTTCATAGCCAATTCCATGTCTAGGTATGTTAGAGTTCCCTAAGGACCTCAAGGATCCCAGCCAGTGCTCACACCTAGACCTTTTCTCAAATAATAACTGATTTAGGTGAAGTGTGGAAAGGCCAGCTCTGACATGCCAGAGTTTAGAGAGATCTCAAGGATCTCAAGGCAGTACACATGTTAGAGGGGCAAAACCTAGTATTCTAAGAGTGAAGTGAGAGTGATTGGCATAGTTTTGAAAAGGTTTTGAAAATAGTACAAAGATGACTTTAGGAGTGAAAAAGGTTTTTTGAAATAGGAGATAGTTTGGTGGTAAAAGACAGTTTGAGAAGAGTACCAAAACTCTTTTGAAGACAGCAGACAATCAATTCAGAAACACTCAGCAAATAGATCTCACATGGGGGTAAAGGGATTGGGGCACAGAAGAGTCACATTGGGGGTACATGGATAGGGTATAGAGGAAACATATAGTCAATAAACTGCATATGATTCTTAGAGTCTTAGAGACTTACCAGGCTGGTCATGGACAGTAAATAGTTAAGACATAGATTACAGAAAGCCTGACATGTCTTAAACATACATGCATGGTCATACATCAAATAGCCAACATGATCACATAATTGAGGGATTGAACATGTTTTCTCAAATAGACTGGTTAAGTATCAAATCACTAGGTGAAGTGTAGATATGCTAATCATACATTGAGCAGGACAGAGTTTAGACATGCTAGGCAAAGAAGTAAGCAGGAATACAAGTTGGACTCATAGCTGATGAACTAGTGCAGGAATGAAACATATAGGGTTTGGATTTTAAAATTTAACTAGAGACATACCAGTTGATGAAGAGAGTGAAGAATATAAAGCAAATGTAGTTCCAATATTTAGCCTATGCTTTCAGCCGGCTAGACCAGTGAATATCACAAGTAACAGAGGAGAGAAAGAGAGCTTTAGAGTGTAAGTGTGCTTTTGTGAACTAATGTTAGTTGTAAGAAGTGAGAATAAGAAGGAGTTTATATAGTAATCAAAAGCTTGGCAAAATAAGGTAAGGGATCAATTAAGTAGCAATTAGAGGAATTCAGGGAATCAATCACATGTAAAATCAGTGAGTCTTCCCCTTTAATCAAGGGATAATCAATCAATGGTAAAAGCGGACAGATACTTAAGGAAGGAAATCGAGTACAACTTAAGTATAGAGTAGGTAACTAGGGGTGAATGCACAGGGGTTTCAATTAAGGAAAAAATCAGTAAGAATCAGCAAAATAACAAATAAGGCAAGGGAAAATTAATTAAGGCAAGCAATTCAATTAAACCAAGTAGAGAAGTAAGAATCGAAAGTTTTTGTTAAGGAAAAGTGTTCAAATCAAACCAAGAAATAAGGACTTTATAATAATCAAGGGTTCAATCAAAGAGAAAATCATGAAAGAGTCAGCAAGTTTAGCGAATAAAATAAGGTAAGAAATGAATAGTCAGGATTCAACACATTATTTTAACACAACAAATAGTTAAATCAACACTGATTCAAGATGAATAGTCAAGATGAACACAAACATATAGAATCCATGAAAGTTTGAACTACAAAATTCAGTAAAGGCATATTAGGACAAGAAAACCACGAGACATTCAAATGGATAAAGAGAAATCACAAGAACCAAGGCAAGAACACAATTAGTACACCAGTACTCAGAAGCCAAACAAAGAAATGTCAGAAAATTAGGGTTTTCAGTACAAGCGAGTTAAAGTTGTAGCAAACTTACAAAATTAGTCAAACACATAAGAAGCGAAAGATCAAACACTCAAAAAATTACCAACTATTTTGAAAAAGAAATCTCAGAAACCCTAGTTTAGAGAAAGATGAAGAATCACTCGAAAATCATACGATTCTTGTAAAGAATCACAAGATTATTGTAAAACTCATATGAAACAAGTCTAAATCATTGCAGATCTGTACAGATCTAAGAGGTTCAAAGAAAGAAATTAGGGTTTTCGAAGAGAACAACACAGAGGTGAAGAAACATGCTTAGAAACCCATAGATCATAGTCGATGTAGGACGATCTTACTTGAAATCATACTGGAACAGTCTGAAACATGCGAGAAAGGAGTCATAGATGCAAGCCAACTAACCCTGGTCCCTTGAGGGCCTTAGAGATGTCAATACCAACGTGAGAGAGGTTAATAGGGGCCTGGGGGTGGTGAAAATCCACCATAGATAGCTATAGATAAATGATGGTGAGATCCGATTAGGGTTAGATTTGAGAGCATTTGAGAGAGGGGAGGGATTTCGGGGCGGCGGATGGTGGAAAATGAAAGGGGTTGAGGGGGTCGTTTGGTTTATTTTGGGTAAGGGTTGTTTGTGTCCGTTGATCATATGATCAATGGCCGAGATTAAAGGGTTTTAAGGTCGGATCGGGTCTTTAGGGTTTGGGCTGGGTTAACTTAAATTGGGATTGGGCTGGTATTGGGTTGAATTAGGGCTAGAATTGAAATAAAAAATAGGTAAGTGAGTATCAAAAAAAAATTTTGTGTACTGAAATGATTAAAAATAGTTATTTAACATTTTAAAAATATAAAAGACCATTTTATGCATAAATAATGTAATCATACGTTAGTATGGGCTATTATTGCAAAGATATGCAATTTAGCCTAAAATGTAAATGTAATTACAAAAAAATACACTAAAAATATTTAAATACTACGGTGGCATAAATAATGAATTTAAATGGTTAAATCACCACAAAAATAATATGAAAGATAATTATTGGATATTTTATAAATAAAAAGAGAAGAAATAAATTAATTTGGAGCTTTTAAAATTATAAAAATGCTTATGCATGCTCATAACTGCATATGTGCTATTTTGAAAGTATATATATATATATATAAAAGGAAAAATTGGGTATCAACAGCTGCCCCTCTTTACCCGGGAAGGATGAAAGAGTTTTCAGGTAAAGAAATTATGGTCAATTTTGATCGGACGGGATGTTTTGAAAGACAGAGGTCGGACTCCAGTATTGAGTTGCCTACATATCCCTGGTTTTATAGGAATTAGCTCATGTGTAGTTCTGGATTCATTGGCAAAATATACTCGTGAAGTCATTGTAAGAACGGGCACGAGATGCAAGAGCGGTTATGGTGAGCGGTTATGGTGAGCGGTTAAGTTTGGGATAATTTAAAAGAACTGGAGCGAGGTTGCTCCTGCTAGGATAGAGGTTGCTTGTTGTTCACCTGCAGATGAAAGGAGGCTACCGACATATATTTGCGCAAAAATTTAAACATGATGCAGATTCCCTTTGGATCATGAAGGTTGTCTTTGGACGGTTAAAGATGACGTCCTTAGACCATGATGTCATGTGCCATAAATTATTTAGTGAGGGATTCGCAGGCCATGAAATGGTGTTCTCGGGCCATGCAGATGGTATCTCCGAACCATGATGCCTTTGAATAATGATATGCAAATTTGAGGGATCCTCAGGCTATGGCATGGTGTCTTCCGACTATGAGGATGATTCTTTTTAGACTATGATGCCTTCGGATAGATTGGCGATATTTCAACCCATAATATGCGATAATATGATGTTAACAAGACAAGGCTTAGTCTTGTGAAATGGGGGTAGAGCTTAGCCTGATTAAAAAGCAAATAGATAGTACTAGAAATAGAGCAATATTTGTGCAAGGAGGGACAATGCTTAGTCCCATGCAAATGTGGAGGCAGGGATTAGCCTCATACAGATATGGAGGTAAGGATTAGCCTCATGCAAATATGGAGGCAAGGATTAGCCTCATGCAGGTATGGAGGCAGGGATTAGCCTCATGCAGATATGGAGGCAGGGATTAGCCTTATGCAAGTATGGAGGAAGAGATTAGCCTTGTGCGGATATGGAGGAAAGTATTAGCCTCGTGCAGGTATGGAGGCAAGGATTAGCCTCATGCAAACAAGGAGGCAAGGATTAGCCTCATGCAGATATGGAGGCAAGGATTAGCCTCATGCAAGTATGGAGGCAAGTATTAGCCTCATGCAAGTATGGAGGCAAGGATTAGCCTCATACAAGTATGGAGTCAAGTATTAGCCTCATGCAAGTGTGGAGGCAGGGATTAGCCTCATGAAAATATGGAGGCAAGGATTAGCCTCATGCAAGTGTGGAGGCAAGGATTAGCCTCATGCAAGTGTGGAGGCACGGATTAGCCTCATGCAAATATGGAGGCAAGGATTAGCCTCATGTGGATATGGAGGTAGTGATTAGCCTCATGTAGGTATGGAGGCAAGGATTATCCTCATGCAGGTATGGAGGTAGGGATTAACCTCATGTGAATATAGAGGTATGGAGGCAAGGATTAGCCTAATGCAGGTGTGGAGGCAGGGATTAGCCTCATGCAGATATGGAGGTAGGGATTAGCCTCATACAGGTATGGAGGCAAGGATTATCCTCATGCAGGTATGAAGGCAGGGATTAGCGTCATGCAGATATGGAGGCAGGGATTAGCCTCATGCAGGTATAGAGGCAAGGATTAGCCTCACGCAAATACGAAGGCAAGGATTAGCCTCATGCAGGTGTGGAGAAGGGATTAGCCTCATGCGGATATGGAGGTAGGGATTAGCCTCGTGCAAATGTGGAGGCAGGGATTAGCCTCGTGCAAATGTGCGGGACAAGGCTTAGTCCCATGCAAAGAGCGAGTAGCAAATAAAAGTAGTATATTTCTTAGCTGGAGATATGTTCGGTGTCTGATGTCCGGATTGCTAGTGAATTTGCTCTATGTATACATCTTTGCAAATGCTATCGCTATGTCGAATGTGCCTGCGTTCAAAGAAAAATTGTAAGTTTTGTGAGGGGAGGTTAGTTCGTACTTTTGTCCGCTGGATTGCTTTGCTCCGTTTTGGAGGCCCTTTTGATTTTCCCTGGGTAACACCTGACTGTCACGGAAATAGAGTTTTCGAAAATATGCAATTATTGATAGAAATAGAGTCATTTTAGAAACATATTGATATATCAAGTGATTTTTAGATGAACAAGTGACTGTAACACATTTCAGAGACATTGCAACTTTCTCGTGTTGGAATTTTGAGGGTCCTCCTCAAAATTCTGCCCCAATTTGGTAGATGATTATTCGGCTGTTTGTGAGTAATGAGCCTTGTTGACCCTTTTTCGGAATTTTGAGAATCCTTCTCAAAATTCAGGTCAAGCGTAGTTCAATTACATCAAATGAGAAAATGTAAATTGTCTAAGCATAGTATCTCTTGACTGCGTCTGAATTGATTGGTTTTGGCCATATTTCTCTGTCCATTTCTGCAAGTATGGGTGCTCCTCCAGTTAGCACCCCGTGAACCATGTATAGATCTTGCCAATTGGGAGAGAATTTCTCTCTGGCTTCATCTTGGTGTGGGAAAATCTTCTTTAGCACCAACTGTCCTGACATAAATTGCCTTGGTTTGACTCTTTTGTTGAAAGCTCTGGACATTCTATTCTGATAAAGTTGGTCGTGACACACTACGTTCATTCTCTTTCCATCGATAAGGGCCAATTGTTCATAGCGGCTCCTTATCCACTCCGCATCGCTAAGTTCAGCTTCCTGTATGATTTTTAAAGAAGGAATCAGTACCTCGGCTGGAATGACAGCCTCGGTACCATAAACCAATATGTAGGGAGTTGCCCCGGTTGATGTGCAAATTGTAGTGCGGTATCCCAAAAGAGCAAAAGGTAGCTTCTCATGCCATTGTTTGTGGTTCTCTACCATCTTCCTTAGTATCTTCTTGATGTTTTTGTTGGCGGCTTCAACGACTTCCATTCATCTGAGGTCTGTAGGCTATGGGCTCAATCGGACCAATGACATCCATTCCCCAGGCGGCGAATGGCCAAGGTGAGCTTGTTGCAATGAGCTCGTTTGGCGGCACTTTTATCATATCAGCATGTACTTGGCATTGGAAGCATTTGCGGAATTACTGAATGTTATCTATCTCCATGGTCATCCAAAAGTAACCTGCCCTAAGTATCTTCTTAGCCAAGACAAAACCATTCATGTGTGGACCACAGGTCCCAACATGTATATCCTCAAGCAATTTAGAAGCTTCTTTTGCATCGACACACCTTAGCAATCCCAAATCAAAAGTTCTTCTATACAGATTTCCTCCGCTGTGGAAGAAGTGATTGGACAATCTCCGGAGTGTGCGTTTATGAGTGCGGTTTGCATGCTCCGAATATTCTCCCTTTGACAAATACTCCTTGATGTCGTGGAACCGAGGCTTTCCATTTGTTTCTTCTTCAACATGAGCGCAATATGTCGGCCGATTATGGATTCTTACTGGGATGGGATCAATGAAATTCTTGTTTGGATGTTGTATCATAGATGACAAAGTGGCCGATGATCGACAAACTCATTCTGAACTCTGGGCATATGTCGGAATTCTATCTTTGTGAAACTCTTTTCCAATTCCTGCACATGGTGCAGATATGGCAATATCTTGGAATTCTTTGTGGCCCACTCTCCTTTTACCTAGTGCACAAGGAAATCTAAATCACCGATTACCAACAGCTCCTAAATATTTATGTCGACAGCCATGTTGAGTCCTAGTATGCAGACTTCATACTCTGCTATGTTGTTGGTGCAGGGAAATCTGAGTTTAGCAGATACCGGATAATGTTGACTTGTTTCTGATACCAAAACTGCTCCAATGCCCACTCCTTTGAAATTTGCAGCTCCGTCAAAGAATATTCTCCAACCGTCGTATACTTCGGTAATGTCCTCTCCTACGAATGACACCTCTTCATTAGGAAAATACGTTTTCAAGGGCTCGTATTCTCCTCCCACCGTATTTTCAGCAAGATGATCTTCCAATGTTTGTCCTTTGACTGCCTTTTGAGTTACATAGATGATATCAAACTCACTCAACAATATCTGCCACTTGGCCAACTTTCCAGTCGGCATGGGCTTCTGAAATATATACTTCAAAGGGTCCATCCTGGATATGAGGTATGCAGTATAGGCACAGAAGTAATGCCTCAATTTCTGGGTCACCCAGGTCAAAGCATAGCAAGTGCGTTCTAGCAGAGAGTACCATGCTTCATAAGGTGTGAACGTCTTACTCAAGTAATACATGGCTTGCTCCTTTCTCTCTGTCTCGTCGTGTTGTCCCAAAACACATCTGAAGGCTCCATCCAATATAGACAGATAGAGTAGCAAAGGCCGTCCCGGTTCCGGCGGGACTAGAACTGGTGGTGGAGACATGTACTTCTTGATTTTGTCAAAAGCTTTCTAACAATCCTTGGTCCAAATTGTTTCGGCATCTTTCCTTAACATCTTAAAGATGGGTTCACATATGACTGTGGACTGTGCTATAAAGCGACTGATATAGTTGAGACATCCTAGGAAGCTCATCACATCCTTTTTGCTCCTAGGTGGCGGTAAATCCTGAATAGCTTTGACTTTAGACGGATCCAGCTCGATCCCTCGACAACTGACGATGAATCCCAGTAACTTTCCTGTGGGAACCCCGAATGCACATTTTGCGGGGTTCAGCTTCAAGTTGTACCTCCTTAGCCTGTCAAAGAACTTTCTCAAGTCCGCTATGTGATTTGCAGCCCTCTTGGATTTGATAATGACGTCGTCCACATACACTTTTATCTCCTTGTGTATCATATCATGGAAGATGGTTGTCATGGCTCTTATCTAGGTAGCCCCGGGATTCTTTAGACCAAACAGCATTATCTTGTAGCAGTATACCCCCCAAAGTGTGATAAAAGTTGTTTTCTCCGCGTCGTTTTCATCCATCCAGATCTGGTGATAACTTGCGAAGCAATCTACAAAGGATTGGAGTTCATGCTTAGCGCAGTTGTCGATCAAAATGTGTATGTTTGGCAGTGGAAAGTCGTCCTTCAGACTTGCACTATTTAAATCTTGATAGTCAACACATACTCTGACTTTCCCATCCTTCTTCGAAACTGGCACAGTATTAGCTAACCAGGTTGGGTACTCAACCACCCTGAGAACTTTTTCTTTGATCTGCTTGGTAATTTCCTCCTTGATTTTCAGGCTCATGTCTGGTTTGAATTTTCTCAGTATCTGCTTCACTGGCGGAAACATGGGATTAGTAGGCAACTTGTGAGCCACTATGGACGTGCTCAAACCGGTCATGTCGTCATATGACCATGCGAAAATGTCATATTCTTTTAGGAAAGGATGTACTCTTCCTTTTCTGCTAGTGACAAGTGAATGTTGATGCGAGTCTCCTTGATGGTCTCGGCGTCCCCCAAGTTTACTGCTTCGGTTTCGTCCAAATTGGACTTAGGCTTATTCTCAAAGTTTTCAAATTCCCTGACAACTTCCTCGGGTATCTCATCTTCTTTATCTCAATCACTATTCTCATGTTGCTTTGCCTCATTACATGTCACAGTCACTGGTTCATTAGGAAAAGTAATAATAACACTGTAGAAAGAAAAAGTATAGAAAATAGTAATGAATAATAAAGAGCAAATGCATTTGATTAAAATCAAACAACATCCAGACAAGTGTGGCTCGATGAATCGAGCATTTATTTTGAAACAAGTAAGTCTTTAAACCAAATTTACTGAAAATCTTGAATGCCTAGAATGGTTATAGACATAAAAGCTGCCAAGCTACCCAGATACTCAGCGGGCCCGGGATGGTGTGGCAGTCCAATTCTTGAGAACAACTCCCTTCTTCACAGTCTGAATAGTGAGGCCTTCTTCCTCATCCTCTTTAATTATGGAATAGCAGTCCATGTCTTCGTCCTCCAAGAATAGATTCTTTAACCCAACTAATGCTTCCTCTTCTGCAGTTCCCCATATTGTATCAGCTTGGTGAAAAGCTTGATCTAGACATGGCACTGGTTGCTCGAGAGGGTAATACGGTCCGCACTATGGAGGCAACCAATCATTGTATTCTTGCCATGTTGATATCCGAGCCCAAAGGTAGTACCATGACCCTTCAGCCGTATTGGTTTAGTGATACCCTAGAGATTCTTCCCCAGCCCTTTGTCGGACTCATACCTAGACCATGCCAATATGCTTTCTATTTTACTGCTCCATCATTTATCTTTCTCGATGGCATTGACACGTTCAATGTGATGATAGGTTTCTCCTCCTAGCCTTCTTCTATGTCTAATAACCGGGATGGTTTGACTGGTGTAAATGGGGTTACTCCCATCTCCACGAATGATCACCTCCTGACGATTCCATTCAAATTTCACGGCTTGATGTAGTGTGGATGCCACAGCCCCAACGGCATGGATCCATGGTCGGCCTTACAAAAAATTGTATGAGGTCGTTATGTTGAGCACCTGAAACTCGACGTCGAACCAAGTTGGCCCCATCTGCAAGCACAGGTTAATGTTTCCAATCGTGGCTCTTTGAGACCCATCGAAAGCTTTCGCGTTCATGCTTCCTACCCGTATTTCATGAAAACCTTTGTCCAACCTTTTCAGAGTGTCTGACAGACAAATATTGAGGCTTGAACCTCCATCAAGCAAAACCCTGGCAATGAATTTGTCTTCAAATTGCACTGTAATATGCAATGCTCGGTTGTGATTCATCCCTTCAGGTGATAGATCATCTTCGTGAAAGATGATCTTATGACTTTCCAGTACTTGCCCTACCATATTGGCCATTGATAACTAGGGATTATGATGCATTTTACACTCCTTCCTACTTGAGTTTTGATTAAAAATGTCTACAAAATAGTCCCAAAGGCTTACATGATGTACTTGTTTGCAGGGTTTGGTCAACAAGGTGACAATTCGTCAAAACTAGCTCAAAAAGGAGTGAAACATGTACAAGTACCAAGAACAAGTCCAAACACAGTACAATAGGACCACTGCGGCCGCACTCCATTCTGTGCGGTCCGCAGTGAGGAAGTTCAGAGAGGTGCTCATTTCAAGTACTCAAACAATGCGGCCGCAAAGCAGTTTGTGCGGATCGCATTGGCTTCATCGCGGCCGTACTCAATATTGTGTGATCCGCATCAGAGTTGCCAATTTGGGGAATCATTGCCAATGCGGTCCGCGGTCCTTTTTGTGCGGACCGCAATAGAAGCCACCGCGGCCGCGGTGCATTTTGTGCGGCCCGCGGTGGCCAAGTTCATAGAGCAGAAGTTTTAAGCCAAGAGCCTCAGTGCGGCCGCACTCGATTTTGTGCGGTCCACACTACCCCCGCGGGGGTATTTTTGTCTAGAAAATTTTGCCTAGTATAAATAATTTCTTTTCCCATTTTTAGGTCATCAGTTGTATTCTAACTAGTAGCTGCGCTCTTGAATAGTGTTCCTTTACCATTTTGAGTAATTTTACAATAGTTTCACCATTGAATCTTCAAGTTTTAGCTTATAATTAAATATTATGGGTTTTTCTTCATCTATTTCTTTGTTTTCTTTTATTATCATGAGTAGCTAGACTCATTAGCTAGGGTTGTGGCTCAACCCTAGTGTGGGTATTTGATGGGTCTTGTGTTTCAAGGCTTGAATGACTATAGGTGTTTGATATTTGGACTAATTTATGGTTTTAATATTGAATTAGTGGTTGTAAACACTAATTTGTGCCTATTTGACTTGGGTCTTCTTGAGAAAGAGAACTTGAGTCTAGGAAAATTAGTCCAACAAGGAATTAGGGCGTATTCAAGAGATTGATAGCCCCAATTAAAGGGTTAAATCTAGAGATAGTAATACCCGACTTGAACCTAAATTGCTTGCACAAATTATCATACCCAATTGATCTTGAGAAAGTCAATTAGGGCAAAATCATTCAAACTATCGAGAGGTATAGAGTGATAAGTATCGTGCAATGGTTATATCATAAACCCCAACATGACAACCTAGCTTAGACTCGAGAACCCGTCAAGTATCCACCTAGGAGAAAGTCACTTCCCTAGTGTCTTTTAACCATTTAGACAACCCTTCAAGTATCTTACTCTTAGCTTAACTTAACTTAACTTAATTTGGAATCTTTTTAGCATAATTTTAGAAGTAACATCAAAACCAACTATGATTAGAAGTGAAATTAGGAGCAATTATGCATCTCCAATTTAGATAGAAACTCAATTCCCATTTCTATCTCCCTGTGGAAATTGATCCCGACCTTCTCGGGTAAAAGCTGTTTTGACCACTCTCGCTACTTTATAGTAGTGCAGGTTTGGCACCAATCATCCATCTCTCTGCAAGTGATGTTGTTGGGTACATAAGCTTCACTCAACACCTTTATTAAAGCATTTTTATGTGCCTATGAATTTTGCAACAGTGGCAGGATGGATATCTGAGCTGGGGTTTTATTCAGATGGTCAATGACAGAATACTCATTTGCTTGTACTTTCCTCCACATGTCATTTGGCCCTGTTTTAATGACACGCTGCCTGGTAGTGACATCCTTACTTGGTCCTCCCAAATATTCAGGTGTATAGACTCTTCCAGTCCTAGTCATTCCTTGTGCAGCATCGGATTCCTCCATTTTTGCCTTTCTCTTTCGCCGAGCTTCAGCAACGTAATCCCAGGGTATTTCTTTTGAGTGGAAAGGAGGTGTGGCTAACACTGTCACTATAAAAGGTGCGACCACTTAAACGTCAAATGGAGCGAGGTGGCCGCAGGTGGAGCTACCTCTACCTCAAATGGAACCGGTGCAGCTACCTCGACCTCGATTGGTGACTGAGTTTGTACCACAATAAGAGTAAGTGTGACTGCAAATTTAAAGTCATTGCCTTCTCGAATAAGCCCAATCGACCCCTCAAGGTCCCATTCTTTGTTCGTCTCTATCACATGTACCCCACCACTTCTATGATCAGGGAGGGGATTGTTGTGGACATTGGGTGAGGCTTCCGTTGCCTTTATGACCTTGTTGTCAATTAGTGTATGGATCTTATCCTTCAATGTTCAGCACTTATCAGTAGTGTGCCCCTTCATACCGGAGTGGTACGCACAAGTTTTGTTCGGATTGACCCATCGAGATGGATTCTCTAATGCCACGGCAGGAATGTGGGTAACATAACTGGCAGCTTTCAAGCTTTCATACAGTTGGTCGATGGGTTCAATAATGGGGGTGTATTGTCTGGGTGGCTTGTGATCGAAATTGGGTCTTTCTCTTGGAAATTTTTAGCGAGTTGAAGGTGATTGGAAATGGGATGGTTGGGAGTTATAGGTGTGATGGACAGTGGCTAATTGAGAATATCTGGGAGATGAAGGCTGATATGTAAGCGGTGATGCTTGGGATGTGGGCGGAGGTGTTTGATATGTAGGTAGAGGTATTTGATATGTGGGTGGAGGTGTTTGATAGGTAAGTGGAGATTTTGGGCCCTGGGCCACCATTACTGCCCCAACGTCTCTCTTCTTTGATATGCCGCCTGATTGTAACGCCTTGTTTGTGGCCTGTAATGCCTCAAAATTCGTTACCATCCTGCTTTCGATGCCTTCCTCAATTCTTTCCCCAAGCTTGATGATATCGAAGAACTTATGGTTTTTAATAACCATCAATCTTTCATAGTACTACGGATCCTGTGCTCTGACGAAGAATTTGTTCATCTGTTCCTCGTCCAAAGATGGCCTGACCTTGGCTGCTTCCGACCTCCAACGAGTAGCATACTCACGGAAGGTTTGGTGGGTTTCTTCTTAAGATTCTGGATGTAGAAAATATTTGGTGCATTCTCTGTATTGAACCTGAATCGGTCCATGAAATCGGACGCCATACTTACCCAATTGGACCACTTTTTGGGATCCTGGCTGATATACCAGGACAGAACATCTCCAGTAAGACTCCTCATAAAGAGTTTCATTCGGATCTTTTCGTCCTTTCCGACCCCGACAAGCTTGTCACAGTAGGTCCTCAAATGAACCCTGGGATCACCTGTACCATCAAATATCTCGAACTTGGGAGGTTTGTACCCCTCTGGCAGTTCTACATCTGGTTGTATGTATAGGTCTTCATAGTTCAACCCTTCTATTCCTTTGCCGCCTTCGACACCTTGAACTCGACTCGTCAACTTCTTGAGTTCTTCAGCCATGTTTTTAATGAGCAAGTCCTTTTCGGTGGATTTCGATGTATAGGAAATTGGTTGGATAGAGTGAGGTATAGTTTCCACACATATATGGTTGCTTTGATGGGTGTCAGGGACTTGGGTGTAACAATGGTCATTGGTTGAGTTTTAAGGATCGGGAATGGGTTGTGGTGTGTTTTGGGGAGTGTGGTAAGTGGTCGTTTGTGGGTATTGAATTAGTTGATGGTGATGTTGCGGGGGTATTGGTAGGGGGTTGAGATTTTGGGTTGGGGTTGCGTATTAATATGGTGTATGAGGGTTTTGCAGATGTTGGTTTGGTGTGTTTTGGGGAGGTGTTGGGTTCTTTGTGTTTTGTTGGTTGATGTCGGGGACATTCAGGGTGAGTGACAAGTTTGCCAAGTTGTGGACATGCTCAAGCTCTCCCGTAGCTCCAATATCTTTTGTTCTAACCTCAAGACTAGATCATTTGGTGCCGAAGTACTCCGACCATCTGAAGTTTCTGCGTTCTCAACATTCTCCTTTCGGGTACCACTTAGGTCGTCCATTTTTTCTTTTCCTTTGCCTTTTGTGTTGCTTGGAGAAGGAGAAGGTGGAGGACCTCTAGATCTGGTATGATATGCTGACGATGCCAGTATGAGCGAACCAACCTTAGGGGATGGGAATAAAAAATAAAGAAAAAATGAAAAGGTAAACAAGTGAGTAAGAATTCTAAAATGTTTACAATATTTAAACACATATTGCGGGAATGTAAATTCGTGTCCTAATTTAGGAGCCTCGTTGTGCCCGAGGTAGGCCTAGCGACAAGTAAATTTGGAGAACTTTATATGCCAGTAAATGCTTTATTTTATAATGTGAAAACAGATAAATCCCAAAACGACACTAAGATAATAGAAAAGTAAGTCACTATTGGCACTTGGCCTTATTATATTTAAGAAAGCAAATAAATCTAGCCTACTTGGTCCCAGAAGGACCTTCCCCAGATTCGATCTTCTTGACTCCATCGTACAGGTTCCCCAGCTCACGCAGACCCAGCAGCAGGTAGGCCCTGGCCAGATGTCCTCCTTCACTTCCTTCAGCATTCTAGAAATCCTCAATCTTCTTTATGACTTTTCCCTCTAGATCCACTAGTACTCGCTCCAGATATTCCAATTTTCTGTTAGAAGTGATGGCCATTTCTTTCTACTCGTCGATCAACCTCATATTTCTCTTGTGTATTTCCCGGTGCTTATTCTCAGAGTCGTGGACCCTCTTGCGCAGCCTGTTATACTTGACTTGAGCCTCAGCTTCTTCGTCTATGATCCTATTCCCTCGACCAGTTTCTGGCATCACCATCCCCTTCAGATTGTCCTCTAAGCATGCTGAGTAGAGAGGTTGACACCCCGCATGATACCTGTCTGGCTCAATGGTGTTCTTTTCCACAATGATCTTGTAGTACCACATGTGCTAGTCACACCTCCTTTTCACCTGCGCCACCGCAAAGGGGCGCTGAGGGAGTTTTTCCAATTGAAGGACAATCGAAACGGGATTTATTATTTAATTTAGAGTCGCCACTTGGGAGATTTATGGTGTCCCAAGTCACCGGTTGGATCCCGAATCGAGGAAAAGATTAACTCTGTTTAACAGTCTGCGCACCAGAAATCCGGATAAGGAATTCTGTTAACCCGGGAGAAGGTGTTAGGCATTCCCGAGTTCCGTGGTTCTAGCACGGTCGCTCAACTGTCATATTCGGCTTAATTATCTGATTTTTATACAATTATGAACCTATGTGCAAATTTTAACTTAAAACGTTTTTATTATTATCATTATTATTTTAACAAAGAATTGCAACGTTGTGGAAACGTATCTCGAACCCCGTCACATCAATGTACCCGTGGTTATAGACACATTTCGACTCCGTTGAGATTTGGATTTGGGTCACATAAATGTGCACCCGAGTTTAAGAAAGTAAATCATTAAAAGCGCGCCTGACAGTGACTAACTCGTTATTACTTTGGGGAAGGCCGTGAAATCTGCTAAACGGCCTATCCCGAATTCTATGTATTCATGATATTCCTTTATTGAGAGCCCCGCAGCTTGTGCATTTTATTTGGCGAGGCGAGGCTCCTTTTTTATTTTTATTTTTAAAATAAGCCTAAAGCAACTATAATTTGCTATTTTATTGTCTCTAAAGTAAAAAAAAGAAGTCCTAATTAATTTGTTTAAGAGTGGCTTCCCAATTTAAGAAAGAAACTTATAAGTAATCTGCATCGGGCCTCCAAGGCCTACCCGTGGGACAGCCGGCTTTCATCTCCAAATCCATGCACAACTTTCCTAATCAGTTAACTAATTAACAATGGTTACAATTATTAGCTTAATAACACATTACCATTAATTTCCAATCTCGTGTTAACTATTGACCATTGTCTATTACTATCAGATTGAAAACGTGTACCATAACACTATTATTACAACTAAAATATATTATTTGTCTAAACTACAACTATACAAGTTTACGCATTACAAAATATTGTCTAAAACTTGTCTAAACTCACTAATGACAATATTGTCTAAAACTTACATAAATATATGCCTTATAAAATATATATAAAAAAAAGAGAATTTTACGAGAATACATAGATACAAGTTTAATTTCTTAACAAAATATAAAATACGGATGCACTCTTAATCAATAACCACATTTAAACCCATACTTGCTGATTTCAACTCAATTTTATTAGTGTAGGCGAAATGCATGAATTCGAAAAACACTTTCCTGTTTCAGCTTTCAGCTTGCTTCTTATTTCAAAATTATACTACAAAATCACACTAAATCAATATGACTATTACATAATCATATTCCAAAATCCAAACAGTCCCGGAATCAAGCAGCCCAAACAACTTATAAATAGTCCTAATTATACAGTCGTCTATTATTCATGTAATATAAACAGTCCTAGTTCAAATCCGTGCAGTCCATATCATGTCAACAAGCCAACTAGTTAAAAAAACTAAATAAGTACAATCTTTAACGAACTATAACTACAAGTATTCAAATGAACCCAACTCTGGCATAAAACTACATTTTTCACTCCAAGGTTGAACTTACATCAAGGGAATTCGAAGCATGTACCTGGAATTGGAACAAAAACAAAAGTAGAAGAGAGATCAGCAACAGCAGTAATACGGGCAGCAATACAACAGCAGTTCAACAACAATAATTGGGAGTTCCAAACGGCTACCGACACAGCCCAGAAAGTTTGTAAAAAGACCAAAACAGCAGCAACCAATATCACCACAAACAAACTCAACCAAGCGTATATTAAACCCGAAACTGAACCAATAGACCACTGAACCACTCAATCAATCAAAGGGAATCGAATTCAATGTTCAGAGTTCGAGTTCCTCCTACTGATGCAATGAAAACAGGATCTTTCTTTTTTTTTCTCTCTTTTTAAACTCTTCAGTAATCCCTCGAAATAAAAAAAAATCCCCCTTTTAGCCCTAATCCTTCTCTCTTATATAGCCATCCAGACCTGCCCCCTCTTTCCAACTTCACTGTTCGACCCCCTTCCCCACTAAAAATCTGCATTTTTCACTTAAACCCCATTAAGGAAATCTATTTTCCTTATTTTCAGCCCCCATTCCCTCTTGTTCCCCATTACCTTATTAATTTAAGAACATTTAATACCCCACTAACAAGTCACTAACATTAAAATATTACCCTAACTGTTCCATTCCCAAATCACCCCTGAAACCCCTTAATATTACTGCCCCTAATACAATCTATTCATCCGTATTAAAACCTTTTAACTCTAAAATCTGTTCAAGCTAACAATGATTTAAAACTAAACATGACTAACAACTATAACCAATCCTCCTGACAACTAAATGACTAAGGTTGAGTTCCAATGAACTGAATTTAAATCACAACACATAACTCAACAGAATCATTAAAACTGAAACTGAAAATTGAATCAAAATGAACATGAATGCAGGATCATTGTCAGCCTATTGACAATGCCCTGAAGCTAAGTGTCCACAGATCAAGCACACACAACAACCATTTGACGAACTTATTGGTTTACAAACAAGAACGAATTAATCGACGAAAACTAATTAACCGATTGCCTACAACAACTGATACCAATCAATCAGAAATAGATAATCAGGCAATTCAAGCAGTATTGACAAGAACAGGGATTTGTAATAAAACTTAACTAATTGACAAAACTTATTTGAATCGATTACACAACCTATAATTGTTCACAACAACGAGCAGAAACAAATTCGACCAAATAAAAAGGTCTGATGGAGAAGGAAAGAATAATCGATAAAAAGATAAATTCCAACTCATCTTAAACAGAAAAACAACAAAACATGAAAAACAAACAGAGAAACAGAAGAAATACCTCTGAACTCAGACCTATATCTCACTCGCTCTGCTTGTAACTCCGACTTGATCCTTTTGGGGTAAAAACGGACTTTAATCGAGTGTTCTCGACTGAGAACACTCGACTAAAGTCGATTGAGACCCCAAGTTCTTTTTGTTTTCTTTTCGGACATACTCCAGGTTTGGCATTTCTAGGGTTATGTTTGTTTGATTTGGGATTCGAACAGTTCTGGCAAGGTTCGAGCCAAACCAAGGGCGTTTTAGGCACGAGGGAGGTCAGGTGGATAGCTGGTGTGAGTTTGGGGTTCATTAGATGAACTAGGGTTTTGGGTCCTGATCTTCGATCGAAGATTCGAAGAAGCCGGTGATGATTCGAGGACAATAGAGTGGGGATTCAGGTTGAGGGTGGTTAGAAGGCTCAGGGGTGTTAATTTCATGGTCGGCGGCGTCGTTGCCGCCGGGTTTACGGCGAAGGGGAGGGGTGGAGGCTGCTAGGGTTTGAGGGGATGTGTTCGTCTCTAAGTTTGGAGACGATGGGGTGGGTTTGGCTATGGGGGCGGGGTAAGGTTTAGGAATATATACTAGGTGTGAGATTAAAACCTGGCCGTTTGATCTAATGAGATCAACGGCTCGGATTAATTCTCTTGAAGGAAACGATGTCGTTTGGGTGCAGTAACGGGTGAGACCGGGTTGGGGAATGGGTCGGGTTAAGTCAATGGATATAGGGGTGTGTTTTGAGCCGTTGGATCGATGTGGATTGAATGGCTAAGATTGATTGCCCACAAAACGACGTAGTTTGGCTCCTATACTACGTCGTTTCATCATCCGGTGAGACCTGAAGATTTGAACCGGGTGAGATAGTGTTGATTTGGGCTAAAACCTGGCCCAATACGTTGGTCCAGTCCGATTTCCCTATTTTTTTTGTTCTTTTCTACTTGTTTTTTTCTTCTTCTTATTTCCTTTATTTTTTAATTTTTTTTCCCAAAACGAAAAACCTAAATTGACTTATATAACTAAATTAAATGATGAAAAGCACTAATTAACTTTTAATAACAATTAACACACACAATTAAATACCAATGAAAAATAAAATCACACGATTTGGACATTAAATGCTAAAAATGCAAAGTACATATTTTTTGTGATTTTTTTATTTTGTAAAACACTTAATTACTTCTAATTGTAGAATTAAATCCTAAATAAAAATGTAACATATTTTTGTATTTTTTATTAATTTAACAAATAAACATGCACAGACAAATGCAAACAATACAAGAAAAATAACACAAATTCGCAACAATTGCAAACAAACAAAATTATTTTATTTTGAATTTTTTGGGAGTAATTCTCATATAGGGCAAAAATCACGTGTTCACAGCTGCCCCTCTTTGCTCGTAAACTCGAAGAGTTTACTTGCAAAGATAAAGCGAGCGGATAAGAGCGATTTTTGCCCGTTTCGAATACTCCGTGGGAAACAATCTTTGAAAGATTTGACCGAACCTCTGCTTCAAAGGTTTCCTACATATCCTTGGCTAAAAAGGAATTAGGTCAATGTAGTTCGGAAAGTTTTGGTAGTTGAGACTACCATGGGACTGCAATTTTGATGTTACTGCTGCTGCATGCCCTTATTTTGTTCTGGGATTTTAGGGAAAGTATGGAGAAAAACCGAAAAACAGCAGTTGAGAAATTTGTGAATAAGGATCTTCGGGAAGAAGGAGCATCCCCAGCAGAGTCGCCAGAGCTGTCACACCTCCTTTTCGATCTCCTTATTACACCGTTGCTAAAAGAAAAACAAGAAGCTAGACTAAACTAGGAATTCCAAAATCTTATTTATTCCCGTCTTGCTCTTGTTGCCTTGCTTTCTGCTTTCTGCGGTGGATTTTATGCTGGGGTATTTTGTTGTAACCCTCCGTATTATTGCCTTCTGACTTGAACTTGAGTATAGTCCTCTGTTCTACTGGCGGGCTCCTGACTTCAAACTTAAAATGTATTCCTCTGTTCTAAAGGCGGGCTCCTGACTCCAACTTGAAATGTAAAGCTAATGTAGCCTTCATTCTCCAGGCGGTCTCCTGACTCTAACAACAATTTAAAGATAATTCAGCCTTCATTCTCCAGGCGGGCTCCTGACTTCATCAGCAAAAATAATTCAGCCTCCATTCTCCAGGCGGGCTCCTAACTTCATCAGCAATTTTGAAAATAAATCAGCCTCCATCCTCCAGGTGGGCTCCTGACTTCATCAACAAAAATAATTCAGCCTCCATTCTCCAGGCGGGCTCCTGACTTCATCAGCAATTTTGAAAATAAATCAGCCTCCATTCTCCAGGCGGGCTCTTGACTTCATCAGCAAAAATAATTCAGCCTCTAATCTCCAGGCGGGCTCCTGACTCCAACAGCAACTTTGAAAGTAAATCAGCCTCCATTCTCCAGACGGGCTCCTGACTTCATCATCAATTTTGAAAATAATTCAGCCTCCATTCTCCAGGCGGGCTCCTGACTCCAACAACAACTTTGAAAGTAAATCAGCCTACATTCTCCAGGCGGGCTCCTGACTTCATCAGCAAAATAATTCAGCCTCCATTCTCCAGGCGGGCTCCTGACCTCAACAACTTCTTAAACATATAACACCTCCATTCTCCAAGCGGGCTCCTGACTCCTTTAACTTGAATCATCTTCTTTCAGGACTGCTTCCCTCAAAACTGGTGTTTTATTCCTCTAAAACCTGCTGGGGATAACACCGATATTTTATTTACAAATATGTTATTTTCCTTCTTCAAAGACTACTTCCTTTAAAGCTGGTGCTTTCACTTCCCTGAAACCTACCGGGAATAACACTTCTGGGGAATTATCTTCCTCCTTTAAGACCAGTTACTCTCCTCCTTCTAACAATGGTGGGGATGATACTGATTCAAAGGCCACTACCTTTAAAACTTTGGGTTATCTTGCTTCTTCCAAGATTGCTTTTTTTTTTAAAACTTGTATTGCCTTTTCTCGTATACTGCTGGGGATTTTACTTCCTTCAAAACTCGTGTTATCTTCCCTCTTCCCCAAGTAGCTATCTAATCTCAAGAAAATTTTCGCAATGAGAGAAAATTTTCTGCCCCAGTTTGATAATCTTCTTTGTGGCCATGTCTTCCTGTTGTCAATAATATTTCCTTTCCCTGTTTCAAATCAAAGAAAAATTTGTTAGTTTAAAACGTGGTGAGTGGTCGTGCCACTTCTGCTGGGGATGGTTTTTCCCTTTTTCCTTTCCCTGCTTTATTACAAAACTTGCTGGGGATGATATTATTTATTAGGGATGATATTCCTGCTGGGGATGGTTTTTCTTTCCTCTTCCTTCCCCGCTCTGTGTTGTCCGACCATCGCGGAACTTGGTTGATAATCCGTCGGAGTTGTTCCTGCATCTCGCAAATCTGCTGGGGATCCTCATAACCTTTTAACTGTTGCTTTTCTATTTTTCTCCAATCTTCCCCTGGAAATTTGGTCCTCTTGGGATCTAGACCCATTCATCATTTGGTTTTGCGACAAATTTCTTTTCGCTTTGTCGCCTTATCTTTGGCTTGTCCTACTCGCATTTTGCTTTGCACCATTTTGGCAACTGGTAGTAAGCTCTGAAAATCCTTTTAAAAAACAAACTGCTGGGGAGGCAAAGTTTTTAAACCAAGAAATGAAAAAGTGATGATTTCAAAAACTAGAAAAAGAAGAAATCTTTCTGAACAAATGATGGGGAAAAGGAAAGAAAAGAACTCATATGAATGATATAACCGATCCCAACGATCATGTCATGCATTCCGGATTAACAAACCCAGTCTATTTATATCAATCAATCTTTCGTACGATGTCATCTTGCTGGGGATAAACAAGCACTCAACTCTTTGCCAAATGCGGATCCTTTCTGCCAATCTTGTCTTGTCACCTCATAGTGCCCTTCGAGGGGTTTTCACTAATAAGACTCTCTCGTTTCTCTCAAATCCCATCGTCTTATGGTGCCTGTAAAGGTTTTCACCGATAAGACTCTCTCGTTTTGTTTCTCTCATCTTCCGTCGTCTTATGGTGCCTGTGAAGGTTTTCACCGATAAGACTCTCTCATTTTATTTCTCTCAACTTCTGTCGTCTTATGGTGCCTGTGGAGGTTTTCACCGATAAGACTCTCTCATTTTATTTTATTTTTCAAGCTGGGGATTGGAGTGTTACCGATATGACTCTCTCTGCTGGGGATTCTTTTCGGCTATCAATTCATTTCCAGTTTATGATCCTCTTCTCTACTGGGGATCGGGGTGTTATCCCCCACTTCCGTTTACATGACTTGGCACTTCTCGACTACTGATCGGGAGGTCTTTTTTGGACATCAATATGGGTTTTCGTGTATGGCTAAAAGGAAAAGGGGTATCAAAAAGTTCAAAAATAATTTTGATGGGCAAAACAGTACAACTCTTGGAATCAAACTTTCTTTCCAAAATTACAAACACAAACTTTTGCCCCAGTTTTTCTTGCTTGGGGATTTTTATTTTTTTGTTACACTATGGCACACTATGTTACACTTTGCATACTATGTTACACTATGACCGAGCTGTGAGGCGCCTACGTATCCTTCTTTGAGGAATCAGGTCAAACGTAATTCCCAATTCCTTTGTTTTTCTTGTGACTTTTCTTTTGTCTTTATTATCATTATTCATTTTCATTACTGATTCCAAAAGAAGGGTATGAAATAATAAATAAGGCTCAAAAGGGGAAGTAAAGGTTGAAGTGTTTGGATAGAAGAAAGAATTCCCTCCGTCATTTCATTCTCCAATAAATGCCAAGTACAAACAAACAACAATTACAATTAAAAGAAATCATACATAATATCTCTTAACCGCGTCCGAATTGATAGCCATATCGATGCATCTCCCTTCGATATCTGTTAAACATAAAGCGCCATTGGACAACACTCTGGTTACAATGAATGACCCTTGCCAATTCGGGGCGAACTTGCCCTTTGCCTCAGCCTGATGTGGGAGGATGCGTTTCAGCACTTGCTGGCCCACTTCAAGTGAGGAAAAATCCGTTTGTCAATCGCCGAATGGCTCTCTTTTGATCTCCGGTGGCCTGCTCCGGGTATATCCCCATCCTGAAGTATTCCTTGACATCATAAAACCATGGTTCGCCATCCATTTCGTCCTCTATCATCTTGCAATAAGCATGTTGATCACGAACTTGAATATGCAATGGGTCAACATAAATTTTGTTTGGGTGGTGCAATATCGATGCTAAAGTGGCCAAAGCATTGGCAACCTCATTATGAACTCTTGGGATGTGTCTGAACTCCACTAATCTAAATCGCTTGCTCAGATCGTGCAAACATTGTCGATATGGTATAAGCTTTAAATCCCGTGTTTCCCATTCACCCTGAATCTGATGCACCAGGAGGTTCGAGTCTCTCAAGACCAAGACGTCCTGGACATCCATGTATGCAGCTAACCGTAAGCCCAAAATGCATGCCTCATATTCATCTATGTTATTGGTACAATAGAAACGTAGCTGTGCCGTAACAGGATAATGATGCCCTATTTTAGAAATAAGTACCGCTCCTATTCCAACTCCTTTCGCATTTGTGGCTCCATCAAAGAAGAGCTTCCAACCTGGTTCCTCAGATAATTCCAACTCATCTACATGCATTACTTCTTCATCAGGAAAATACATCCTCAAGGGCTCGTATTCTTCATCGACAGGATTCTCGGCTAAGTGATCAGCCAATGCTTAGGCCTTCATAGCCGTCCTCATCACATAGACGATGTCGAACTTCGTAAGCAATATTTGCCATTTTGCTAACCTCCTTGTGGGCATAGGCTTCTGGAAAATATACTTCAGTGGATCCAAGCGTGAAATGAGATAAGTAGTATATGATGATAGATAATACTTCAATTTCTGGGCCACCCAAGTTAGGGCGCAACATGTCCTCTCGAGTTGAGTGTACTTAACCTCATAGCCTGTAAACTTCTTGCTGAGATAATAGATGGCTTGATCCTTCCTTCCTATAATGTCATGTTGCCCTAATACGCAGCCAAACGAGTTCTCCAGGACCGTTAGATAAAGAATTAACGGTCACCCCGGCTCAGGTGGAACCAACACAGGTGGATTTGACAAATATCCTTTGATTTGGTCAAATGCCTCCTGACATGCTGCCGTCCATTATACCGCGACATCTTTCTTCAGTAGCCGAAAAATGGGTTCACAAGTTGTTGTGAGTTGAGCGATAAACCTGCTGATATAATTCAACCTTCCCAACAGACTCATTACTTCTGTTTTGTTCTTCAGCTGTGGCAAATATTGGATGGATTTGATCTTTGACGGGTCCAACTCAATGCCTCGCCGACTGACGATGAATCCCAACAGCTTTCCAGATGGAACTCTAAATGCACATTTGGCCGAGTTGAGCTTAATATCGTACTTTCGAAGTCTTTGGAAAAACTTCCTTAGGTCTGCTACGTGGTCTTCCTGACGCTTCGATTTTATGATCACATCGTCCACGTATACCTCAATCTCTTTGTGTATTATGTCATGAAACACAGTAGTCATTGCTCTCATGTACGTTGCCCCAGCATTCTTCAAACCAAATGGCATTACCCGGTATCAATAAGTCCCCCACGGCGTAATGAATGCCGTCTTTTCCGCATCTTCTTCATCCATCAGAATCTGATGATACCCCGCATAGCAATCTACAAAAGACCTGATTTCGCGTCCGGCACAATTATCGATCAAGATATGGATATTAGGTAATGGAAAGTTATCCTTTGGGCTTGCCCTGTTCAAATTGTGGTAATCGATACATACTCTGATCTTCCCATCTTTCTTCGGCACTGGAACCACATTAGCCAACCAATCAAGATATCGAGTGACCCTAATAACCTTTGCTTGCAGCTGCTTGGTTAATTCTTCTTTAATCTTCACACTCATATCTGTCTTGAACTTCCTCAATTTCTGCTTGACGGGAGGGCATACCGGGTCAGTGGGCAATTTGTGAACCACTAGATCGGTGCTTAAGCCCGGCATGTCATCGTACGACCATGCAAAAATATCTTTGAATTCAATGAGTGCTTTGACTAGTTCTTCCCTGATTTCTGGCTCAAGGTGGACGCTTATCTTAGTCTCTCAGACATTGTCTGTGTCCCGTAAATTGACGGCTTCTGTGTCATTCAAATTGGGTTTGGGTTTTTCTTCTAAGTGAATTAACTCCTTACTAATTTCTTCGAAGGTTTCATCCTCATCATCATATTCTGATTCGTAACCACAATCTACTTCTTGAACTTTCATTTCGGGATCAGATTGATTTTTAAGACTGGGCTGAGGATTCCTTATGCACGCCATATCATTAAGACCAGTATAAAGAGAACTGTATAAAAAAAGAAAAGAAGAAAACAAAATTAAAAAAAAATAAGGAAAAAAGAAGAAACTTTTTATTTTATTGAATTACGGGATAACAAGGTTTCACATTTTGATGAACACAATAAAAATAAAAAGAAATCTGGATTACAATCCTGGAATAATCCAGAAAACAGGAAGGAAAATCAGAGCCAACTACCAAAACTCCCTCCGAGTAGGACGAGGAGTAGCTGTCCAATTGTTGACATTGGCTCTAGGCCCCACAAACTGTATGTCTGCCTTACTGGAACCTTCTCTAGCTTTTATCATGTTGACTTCGGCGAACAGCCTTTCAAAACCCTCATTCAAATCTCCATCTGGCCCAATCAGTGGTCCGAGAACTTTCGGGACCGACAGCTTTCTGATACCCGCTTTGACAAATGATTTGGATAGGCGCAGGATTGGCTTGGGAAGGACCCGGACTCTTTTCTTCAACTTGCGGGCTCGTCTCACATCAGCCGCTGTAGGCTTGAACCCCAACCCAAAGGTGTCCAGATTTTTGGGCAAAGAAACCGACTGAACAATACCCTGAAAATCAGCCCCTAAACCTTTGCCTGGAACAAACCCGTTCTTCAACATCTCCGAGGCTACCATGACAGTCGCAGCTGCGATCCTGGGAAGTGGAAGGTCCTCGCCTTCAGAAATTTTACCTACTGAAACCGTATCGAACACCTGGTAAACCCACGGTCCCTTATCATCATCAGTCTCTATGAAGGGCACGATGGCATCACGTACGGCATTTTCATTGTCTTCCCCATGTACTATGATCTCTTGCCTATCCCACTCGAATTTGACCATCTGATGTAATGTAGAAGGCACTGCTTTGGCGGCGTGGATCCAGGGTCGCCCCAACAAAAGATTATATGACACCGCCACGTCTAACACTTGAAACTTCATGGTGAACTCGATTGGACCAATTGTTAACTCAAGTATGACGTCACCCACTGTGTCTATACCACCACCATCAAACCCTCGAACATAGATGTTGTTCTTGTGAATCTGATCACCATCGACCTTCAGTTTGTTCAATGTGGCCAAAGGACAGATATTGGCACTGGACCCATTATCAATCAGTACTCGAGTGACTACCGAGTCTTCGCACTTCACGGTCAGATAAAGGGCTCTATTATATTCTGTACCTTCCACAGGCAACTCGTCGTCTGAAAAAGTGACCTTGTTGACCTCGAAAATCTTGTTTGCTATTTTCTCCAGATGGTTCACAGAGATCTTATCCGGAACATGGGCTTCATTCAGAATTTTCATCAATACCTGGCGGTGCTCGTCTGAATGGATCAACAATGATAACAATGAGATCTGTGCCGAGGTCTTCCTCAACTGCTCTATAATGGAGTAGTCATGTGCCTTCATCTTCTTCAAAAACTCCTCTACTTCTTCCTCCGTCACTGGCTTCTTTATTGTTATAGGATTGGCCCTTATCAATTCTGCGGGAGCAAAACACCTTCCCGAATGAGTTAACCCCTGGGCCTCGCATACTTCTTCCACAACCTCCTTCCCCTTATGCATCACCGTCACTTGACTGTAGCTCCATGGCATAGCTTTCTCACTTGTTATCGGCAACTGCATTACTGGCCTGATAACAACTGGTTCTACGCGGGCTGCCTTCACAACTAACACTGGTGTGCTTGGTACTCCCTGCAGCACTACCTTGACCGGCTCTGGCTTCTTCGCAACAACAGACGCAACTTTCCCCATTACCACAACTGGCTTGTCATCTACCCTTCCCAACTGTACCACTGCCTTTCCATTGGTCGGCTTTTCGTTTGGACTGGCATGAATCATCATTACCGTTTGTGAGGGTTTCTTGGGCTCCCTCCTTCGTGCACTAGTTCGATCATGTGGGCCTCATGGTGCACCGGCAACGGGTTCTCATTGATGTTGGGTGCCTCTGGTGCCTGAACCTCGATCCTATTTGTGTCAATAAGATCTTGTACGACAGTCTTCAACTTCCAGCACTTCTCAGTATCATGCCCGGGAGCCCCCGAACAATATTCACAGCTTACCGAGTGGTCCAGATTTTTGGGAAGGGGATTTGGCAATTTGGGCTTAACAGGACTCAATAGGCCTAATTGCCTCAATTTGTGGAACAGAGTAGTATAGGTTTCTCCCAGCGGAGTGAATGTTCTCTGCTTGTGCACCCTTTCATTCCTGAAAGCCTGATTTCCGCGGAAGCCTGGCCCTGAATGATTCCTGTAGGCCCTTGGTGGTGGATATGTTCTTTGCGGAGGTAGGTATGTGTTTTGTGGAGGTGGATATGTATTCTGGGGAAACAGTGCACGCCATTGTGGGCGAGCCAGAGGCTGGGTGTAAGTTTGGGCGTGATGGACGGAGAAATTTGGCTCTTGTGGTGGATAATAGGGTTGTGGAGGGTTGTATGGAGTGTGTGGGTAATTTGGGTGATGAGGTCTGGGTTGGTAGTGAGGGGAAGGACCTCTGGATCTGGACCAAGTACCTGTTTCGACTGTTGCGACCTCCTCTCTCTTCTTTTTCCCGAGCGCACCTCCTGTGCCACTTTGGATAGCCTGAGTTGTGGCCTTGATTGCCGAATAGCTCATTATCTTATTGGACCTGAGTCCCTCTTCAACCATACTGCCCATTTTCACTACTTCGTTAAAAGATTTACCAACTGACGTCACCAGGTGACCAAAGTAAGTTGGCTCCAAAGTTTGTAAGAAGTAGTCTACCATTTCACCTTCTCTCATTGGTGGATCGACTCTTGTTGCTTGTTCTCTCCAACGGAATCCGAACTCTCTAGGCTTTTTCTCAAGTTTCAACAGTGTGAGACGGTTAGGGATGATCTCAAGGTTATACTGGAAGTGACCTGCAAATGCTTGTGCTAGATCGTCCCAGGTATACCACCTACTAGGATCCTGCCTCGTGTACCATTCCAGTGCGGACCCGCTTAAACTTTGACCAAAATAAGCTATCAGCAGCTCATCCTTTCCACCTGCCCCTCTCATCTTACTACAGAAACCGCGTAGATGTGCCATGGGATCACCATGTCCCTCATATAGATCAAACTTTGGCATCTTAAAACCTGCTGGCAATTGAACATCGGGTAAGGGACACAGATCTTTGTAGGCCACAGTAACTTGGCTGCCCAATCCATGCATATTCCTGAAGGATTGCTCCAGGCTTTTCACTTTACGAAGCACTTCGTCCTGCTCCGGATTCTTAGCCGGCCTCTCAGTTTCTGCCGGGAGATGAAGGTGAGGGGTGTAAGTGTATGGCTCGGGTGCTTTGAAGGTGAGTTCGGGAGGATAGTATTGGTTGTCGTGAACCTGAAACACTGGTTCATCGGATGATTTTTGCAATGTGGCGAGTGGAGGTGCCACGAAAACAGGAACAGTTGGTGGATGAGGGTTTTGTTTGGGTGGTGGAGCTTGGGGATTATAGGAAGTTTCCCCCTGATAGTATTGGGCGATGGGGAAGCTCGTTGATGGACCAGTGGGAGGGTGTTCCGAAGTCTGAGCCGGTGAGAGGGTAGGAGTAGGGGGAGGTATTGGGGATGTTTGTCCCCTAGCCCAGGCTAGGTGCATCCCAGCTATCTCTTGTCTCAACCTGTCTACTTCCTCCTTCATCATTTGCAACTCCGTCTTTTCCTCTTCAACACTTTTGTCCGAACCAGACATACTTTCCGGAATGGGCCCTTTAGATCTTATGTGGTAATGGTAATCTGCCAGAACGTTCTAACGAGCTAACTGTTTCGAAATCTCTGGATCAACAACAAACTTGTTAGCGTTAGAGTTTAACACATATTGCAATTTCACGTTGGGAATGCAATGTTCCTAAGCAGTTTAACCATTTCTATCATGTCTTTGTTCTGACTGCATGCGTCATTTCGACTTCTTTTAAGTGCCTCCAAACTTTCATTTTTTAGTGGTGGTCAAATCTTATGTGGATTGCCTACGTATCATGTCCCCGCATGAATCAGACCGTGCGTAGTTCTGACCCATAAATGCGAAAGCAAATTTTGGGAATTTTCCATTTTCTTTATTTAAACATTATAATACAAACTAAACATTTTTTGGAAAGGAGAACAAACCCGAAGTAAAACCAATTACGGACTAAAAAGAAACTAATGACACATTTTGATGCAAAAGAGAATATACAGACAGACCACGGGCTCTAGAAACAAAACAATGACTCGAACTATGAATACATTAAAGCTCCAAAAGTTGGTGCTCGCGAGGCATCGTTCGGCCTTGCCGCGGGCTTAGGTGCGAGATCCCTTTCAAGTTGCTCCAGTTCGTACATTGTCCGCTTGACGAAAATCATTACTGCTGACATGAAGGTAGTGCGGGTCATGTCTTCACACATTCGGCACCTCCTAATGATGGCATGGGCAATAGTCCCAATCTTGTTCCCGGTTCGACCTTTTTCTATGAGCAGGCACCTTATCTGATCACTACAACCCCCCAAAACCTGAGAATCCTGGAGATGCTGCCTTTGTAGCTACCGTATTTCATCTTCCATCCGAGCCAGTAAATCGTAACAGTATCCACTTTTGATTTCATAAGCTTCAGCTTACTTAGCTGCCTTGTCCTTGAGGGTGGTCATTTTTCCCTTTAGTTTGGCGATGGTTTTTTCATATTCCTTCTTCACCTGCTGCAAGTACTGTGTGCGCTCTTTTGTTACTTTTGCCCATTGTGCCCGGAGCTGTGCTATGGCACCCTCAGATTTCTTCAGGTCATCCCGGTGCTCAATGATTTCCTTCTTTAGTCTGTTAATCAATCTTTCATCCGACCGACTCCTTTGCTGATTGTCAGCATCTATCCTCATTTGTCGGATCTGAGCCTTGAGAGCCTTATTTTCTTGGGCTAACTTGTTCTTCTCTCCTTCATCGGCAGCAACTTGCACCCTGTTCTCAAATTTCAGATCATTGATCTGTTGTTTCAGCTTGCCTACTTTGGCCCGGTATTCGCGCTCTTTGGCCAACCAGTCCCACGGTTCTTGTGATGCCTCAACGAACTCTTGAATGTGAGGTTTTTTGGCTGGCCGTTCTGGCTCATCTCTTACAACGTCTCTCTTCCTGTACCAAGCGATATAAGCAGATGAGACTTCTCCTCTGGATAGGTCGTGCACTCGAGTGTTTACCGTTAAATACTGGCATTCATTCCATATAGAATGAACGGTTTCTTCATGAAATTAGCCGTTGGTACTAACCTCGATTGCATAAACACTGAGATCTTCATCTGGGTGTACCACCTGACACCTCCCTAACTGCCTCATCACCCGGTAAGGCGCATAAGGCTGAATGCCTAGGAGTCCCATTAAGAGGAAGTAAGGACCCGTGGCGGGCATGTACACAACTTCTTCAACAGGAAGCCAACCCAATGTCCACCCTATTTGTGCTGCAGTGATGGCGCGAAGGCAAGATACCCAGTCTTCGGACCCTTCTGGCAATTTGAGCCCTGAAACCCTCATGTTATATCCTTCAATGCAACCTTCGTTTGTAGATCTATAGCTCATATACGGAGGATGATGACACAAGTGCTCGATTATCCACATCTGCAATAACAAATTGCATCCTTCAAAAAAAATCTGCCCCGGCTTTACAGGCTGTGAGAGCTCGGTATATCTCAGACACTATCATAGGGGCAAACGTGCTTTTGTTGTGGTAATTAGGACCTTGACGACTCCAGCCACCTTCAAATCAATATTTCTATCTTTCCGAGGAAACACCACAATGCCCAAGAATGCTACCATGAAGGCGAACCGCCTATGTTCATCCCATTTTGTCCGATTCCCTCTGTTGCAAACCCCACTTTCCAGATCGTCGAACCCTCCTATATGCCCATACCTCTGGTATATGAACTGCAGAGTAGAAAAACCTCTATCCAACTCAGAGTATGGGACTCCCTTGCTTATCTTCAGTAGATCCATAAACTTGTGCGAATTGACGGCTCTTGGAGCAATCAGATATTTATGCCTTAGCCCCTCAGTAATGTCCATATAACCTGCTACCTCTTCTAAGGTTGGGGTGAGTTCAAAATCTGAGAAGTGGAATACACTGTGGGTCGGGTCCCAAAATGTAACCAAAGCCTTTATGATGTCACATCTGGGTCTGACGTTCAACAAACTGGCGAGACCTCCCAGATGTAATTTGATCTTATCTCGCTCTGACTTTTCCAAATCCTCCCACCACAAGCGCAACTCCAAAGGGATCTTGCTCCTAACTGCTACCGGCAAACTTAGACCCGAGCTCATTCTGTATGTTTGTTTGGGGTGATTAACACTCATTGGACTCAAAGAAAGAATAAACTAAAATTGACACACATTTAAATAAAACTCTGGTCTTGTCAATACGGTCTTTCAGCACTTCGAAGAAGATTTAAAGGCTGTGTTTTACCAACCGGACAAAACCTTGAAAATGACCAAAAGTGGCTATTTTCGCAAAAACAGTCTTCCGGCGTCTTTTTAGGGACATTCGGCTATTTTTACAAGAATGGAATCACCCGACTTATTTATGACGAAAGATTAAAAATTTTGACATTTTTTTGGCTATTTTTGCAAAAAGGGAAAGTTGGACCCGATGAGGGCTGCCTACGTATCTCACATCCTGTGAGAATCAAATCGGCGTAGTTCGGGCAACGACAATAAACTAATTATGACAACAAGACTTGTTTAAATAAATTACACTAAAAAACATTTTCACAAAATTTTGGCAGAGTTCGCTATTTTGGCAGAGTTCGCTATTTCCGACATTCCAGTATTTTCAAAAGCCGGTCAGCACGCAAGTCTACAACAAATAAATGCGTAAAACAAACAGGATGCAGCATGATGGTCATTTTCATTTCAGGTTGCTTGTCCTAGACGGACCCAACCCCTGTGTTGAGTCCCCTAAGTCAAGTGCACATGATGCAAATAAGCGTTCCTACTAGGGATCCAACATGAGGTTTTGTTATACTAGGTTCATCCTGGGTGTTTGTTCTAGACCTGGCTTACCCGAGCGGACCACTCGAGCCGAGGATGGGAACTGCTTACCGGTAACCAAAAGATCATCCGATTTTGCAACTCCTCCGAATCCTTGTTCTATTTTGGGATATGACACTAACAGAAAGAAGTCACGACCAGCGTGCACTCCTCAAGAGAGAGAAGAGAGGGATTTCTTAGAAGTTTATATATACAGTTCAGATAATATCAAAGCGGTAAAAGCAACATTTTAGCACATTAGGACAAAACATGTAATAAAATCAGATAATAAATAAAGCCAAATATAACAATTCATCTAAGCTCGAATTCTGAACCCTGAACCAAAGATTCTGGGTTTTATGTCCCCAGCAGAGTCGCCAGAGCTGTCACACCTCCTTTTCGCCTGCGCCACCGCAAAGGGGCACAGAGGGAGTTTTTCCAATTGAAGGACAATCGAAACGGGATTTATTATTTAATTCAGAGTCGCCATTTGGGAGATTTATGGTGTCCCAAGTCACCGGTTGGATCCCGAATCGAGGAAAAGATTAACTCTGTTTAACAGTCTGCGCACCAGAAATCCGGATAAGGAATTCTGTTAATCCGGGAGAAGGTGTTAGGTATTTCCGAGTTCCGTGGTTCTAGCACGGTCGCTCAACTGTCATATTCGACTTAATTATCTAATTTTTATACAATTATGAACCTATGTGCAAATTTTAACTTAAAACGTTTTTATTATTATCATTATTATTTTAACAAAGAATTGCAACATTGTGGAAACGTATCTCGAACCCCGTCACATCAATGTACCCGTGGTTATCGACACATTTCGACTCCGTTGAGATTTAGATTTGGGTCACATAAATGTGGACCCGAGTTTAAGAAAGTAAATCATTAAAAGCGCGCCTGACAGTGACTCACACGTTATTTCTTTGGAGAAGGCCGTGAAATCTGCTAAACGACCCATCCCGAATTCTATGTATTCATGATATTCCTTTATTGAGAACCCCGCATCTTGTGCGTTTTATTTGGTGAGGCTCGTCTCCTTTTTTTATTTTTATTTTTTAAAATAAGCCTAAAGCAACTATAATTTGCTGTTTTATTGTCTCTAAAGTAAAAAAAAAAAGTCCTAATTAATTTGTTTAAGAGTGGCTTCCCCTTTAAGAAAGAAACTTATAATTAATCTGCATCGGGCCTCCAAGGCCTACCCGTGGGACAGCCGGCTTTCATCTCCAAATACAAGCAATACTTTTCTAATCAGTTAACTAATTAACAATGGTTACAATTATTAGCTTAATAACACATTACCATTAATTTCCAATCTCGTGTTAACTATTGACCAATGTCTATTACTATCATATTGAAAACGTGTATCATAACACTATTATTACAACTAAAATATATTACTTGTCTAAACTACAACGATACAAGTTTACGCATTACAAAATATTGTCTAAAACTTGTCTAAACTCACTAATGACAATATTGTCTAAAACTTACATAAATGTATGCCTTATAAAATATATATAAAAAAAGAGAATTTTACGAGAATACACAGATACAAGTTTAATTTCTTAACAAAATATAAAATACGGATGCACTCTTAATCAATAACCACATTTAAACCCATACTTGCTGATTTCAACTCAATTTTATTAGTGCAGGCGAAATGCATGAATTCGAAAAACACTTTCCTGTTTCAGCTTTCAGCTTGCTTCTTATTTCAAAATTATACTACAAAACCACACTAAACCAATATGACTATTACATAATCATATTCCAAAATCCAAATAGTCCCGGAATCAAGCAGCCCAAACAACTTATAAATAGTCCTAATTATACAGTCGTCTATTATTCATGTAATATAAACAGTCCTAGTTCAAATCCGTGCAGTCCATATCATGTCAACAAGCCAACTAGTTAAAAAAACTAAATAAGTACAATCTTTAACGAACTATAACTACAAATATTCAAATGAACTCAACTCTGGCATAAAACTACATTTTTCACTCCAAGGTTGAACTTACATCAAGGGAATTCGAAGCATGTACCTGGAATTGGAACAGAAATAAAAGTAGAAGAGAGATCAGCAACAACAGTAATATGGGCAGCAATACAACAACAGTTCAACAACAGCAATTGGGAGTTCCAAACGGCTACCGACACAGCCCAGAAAGTTTGTAAAAAGACCAAAACAGCAGCAACCAATATCACCACAAACAAACTCAACCAAGCGTATATTAAACCTAAAACTGAACCAATAGACCACTGAACCACTCAATCAATCAAAGGGAATTGAATTCAATGTTCAGAGTTCGAGTTCCTCCTACAGATGCAATGAAAACAGGATCTTTTTTTTTTGTTTTCTCTTTTTAAACTCTTTAGTAATACCTCGAAATCAAAAAAAATCCCCCTTTAGCCCTAATCCTTCTCTCTTATATAGCCATCCAGACCTACCCTCTCTTTCCAACTTCATTGTCCGACCCCCTTCCCCACTAAAAATCTGCATTTTTCACTTAAACCCCACTAAGGAAAGCTTTTTTCCTTATTTTCAGCCCCCATTCCCTCTTGTTTCCCATTACCTTATTAATTTAAGAACATTTAATACCCCACTAACAAGTCACTAACATTGAAATATTACTCTAACTGTTCCATTCCCAAATCACCCCTGAAACCCCTTAATATTACTTCCCCTAATACAATCTATTCATCCGTATTAAAACCTTTTAACAAAATCTGTTCAAGCTAACAATGATTTAAAACTAAACATGACTAACAACTATAACCAATCCTCTTGACAACTAAATGACTAAGGTTGAGTTCCAATTGAAACCAATGAACTGAATTTAAATCACAACACATAACTCAACAGAATCATTAAAACTGAAACTGAAAATTGAATCAAAATGAACATGAATGCAGGATCATTGTCAGCCTATTGACAATGCCCTGAAGCTAAGTGTCCACAAATCAAGCACACATAACAACCATTTGACGAACTTATTGGTTTACAAATAAGAACGAATTAATCGACGAAAACTAATTAACCGATTGCCTACAACAACTGACATCAATCAATCAGAAATAGATAATCAGGCAACCTAGGTACAAAACCCGTTTGGAGCTGTTGAACTTGATTGATGAAAAGAGATTGGCAGCTGTGTGTCATGGACAGTTATATCAAAAGAGAATGGCAAGAGCATACAACAAAAAGGTGCGTCTCCGGAAGTTTGAAGTGGGCCAGCAAGTACTGAAACGCATCCTCCCAAATCAGGCTGAGGCAAAGGGCAAGTTCGCCCCGAATTGGCAAGGGACATTCATTGTAACCAGAGTGTTGTCCAGTGGCGCTTTATGTTTAACAGATATCGAAGGGAGATGCATCGACATGGCTATCAATTCGGACGCAGTTAAGAGATATTATGTATGATTTCTTTTAATTGTAATTGTTGTTTGTTTGTACTTGGCATTTATTGGAGAATGAAATGATGGAGGCAATTCTTTCTTCTATCCAAACACTTTAACCTTTATTATTTTTCTCTTCTCTTTTCTTTCATTTTCATTACTGATTCCAAAAGAGGGGTATGAAATAATAAATAAGGCTCAAAGGGGGAAGTAAAGGTTAAAGTGTTTGGATAGACGGAAGAATTGCCTCCGTCATTTCATTCTCCGATAAATGCCAAGTACAAAACAACGTAGTTTGGCTCTTATACTACGTCGTTTCATCATCCTGTGAGACCTGAAGATTTGGACCGGGTGGGATAGTGTTGATTTGGGCTAAAAACTGGCCCAATACGTTGGTCCAGTCCGATTTCCCTATTTTTTTTGTTCTTTTCTACTTGTTTATTTTTCTTCTTATTTCCTTTTTTTTAATTTCTTTTTTCTCAAAACGAAAAAACCTAAATTGACTTATATAACTAAATTAAATTATAAAAAGCACTAATTAACTTTTAATAACAATTAACACACACAATTAAATACCAATGAAAAATAAAATCACACGATTTGGATATTAAATGCTAAAAATGCAAAGTACATATTTTTTGTGATTTTTTTGCTTTGTAAAACACTTAATTACTTCTAATTGTAGAATTAAATCCTAAATAAAAATGCAACATATTTTTGTATTTTTTATTAATTTAACAAATAACCATGCACAGACAAATGCAAACAATACAAGAAAAATAACACAAATTCGCAACAATTGCAAACAAACAAAATTATTTTATTTTGAATTTTTTGGGAGTAATTCTCATATAGGGCAAAAATCACGTGCTCACAGCTGCCCCTCTTTGCTCGTAAACTCGAAGAGTTTACTTGCAAAGATAAAGCGAGCGGATAAGAGCGATTTTTGCCTGTTTCGAATACTCCGTGGGAAACAATCTTTGAAAGATTTGACCGAACCTCTGCTTCAAAGGTTTCCTACATATCCTTGGTTAAAAAGGAATCAGGTCAATGTAGTTCGGAAAGTTTTGGTAGTTGAGACTACCATGGGACTGTAATTTTGTTGTTACTGCTGCTGCATGCCCTTATTTTGGTCTGGGATTTTAGGGAAAGTATGGAGAAAAACCAAAAAACAGCAGTTGAGAAATTTGTGAATAAGGATCATCGGGAAGAAGGAGCATCCCCAGCAGAGTCGCCAGAGCTGTCACACCTCCTTTTCGATCTCCTTATTACACTGTTGCTAAAAGAAAAACAAGAAGCTAGACTAAACTAGGAATTCCAAAATCTTATCTATTCCCGTCTTGCTCTTGTTGCCCTGCTTTCTGCTTTCTGCGGTGGATTTTATGCTGGGGTATTTTGTTGTAACCCTCCGTATTATTGCCTTCTAACTTGAACTTGAGTATAGTCCTCTGTCTACAGGCGGGCTCCTGACTTCGAACTTAAAATGTATTCCTCTGTTCTACAGGCGGGCTCCTGACTCCAACTTGAAATGTAAAGCTAATGTAGCCTTCATTCTCCAGGCGGGCTCCTGACTCCAACAACAATTTAAAGATAATTCAGCCTTCATTCTCCAGGCGGGCTCCTGACTTCATCAGCAAAAATAATTCAGCCTCAATTCTCCAGGCGGGCTCCTGACTTCATCAGCAATTTTGAAAATAAATCAGCCTCCATTCTCCAGGCGGGCTCCTGACTTCATCAGCAAAAATAATTCAGCCTCCATTCTCCAGGCGGGCTCCTGACTTCATCAGCATAAATAATTCAGCCTCCATTCTCCAGGCGGGCTCCTGACTTCATCAGCAATTTTGAAAATAAATCAGCCTTCATTCTCCAGGCGGGCTCCTGACTCCAACAACAACTTTGAAAGTAAATTAGCCTCCATACTCCAGGCGGGCTCCTGACTCCAACAACAATTTAAAGATAATTCAGCCTCCATTCTCCAGGTGGGCTCCTAACTTCATCAGCAAAATAATTCAGCCTCCATTCTCCAGGCAGGCTCATGACCTCAACAACTTCTTAAACATATAACACCTTCATTCTCCAGGCGGGCTCCTGACTCCTTTAACTTGAATCATCTTCTTTCAGGACTGCTTCCCTCAAAACTGGTGTTTTATTCCTCTGAAAACTGCAGGGGATAACACCGATATTTTATTCACAAATATGTTATTTTCCTTCTTCAAAGACTACTTCCTTTAAAGCTGGTGCTTTCACTTCCCTGAAACCTGCCGGGAATAACACTGCTGGGGAATTATATTCCTCCTTTAAGACCAGTTGCTCTCCTACTTTTAACAATGGTGGGGATGATACTGATTCAAAGGCCACTACCTTTAAAACTTTGGGTTATCTTGCTTCTTCCAAGATTGCTTTTTTTTAAAACTTGTATTGCCTTTTCTCGTATACTGCTGGGGATTTTACTTCCTTCAAAACTCGTGTTATCTTCCTTCTTCCCCAAGTAGCTATCTGATCTCAAGAAAATTTTCGCAATGAGAGAAAATTTTCTGCCCCAGTTTGATAATCTTCTTTGTGGCCATGTCTTCCTGCTGTCAATAATATTTCCTTTCCTTTCTTCAAATTAAAGAAAAATTTGTTAGTTTAAAATGTGGTGAGTGGTCGTGCCACTTCTGTTGGGGATGGTTTTTCCCTTTTACCTTTCCCTGCTTTATTACAAAACTTGTTGGGGATGATATTATTTGCTGGGGATGATATTCCTGCTGGGGATTATTTTTCTTTCCTCTTCCTTCCCCGCTCTGTGTTGTCCGACCATCGCGGAACTTGGTTGATAATCCGTCGGAGTTATTCCTGCATCTCGCAAATCTGCTGGGGATTCTCATAACCTTTTAACTGTTGCTTTTCTGTTTTTCTCCAATCTTCCCCTGGAAATTTGGTCCTCTTGGGATCTAGACCCATTCATCATTTGGTCTTGCGACAAACTTCTTTTCGCTTTGTCGCCTTATCTTTGGCTTGTCCTATTCGCATTTTGCTTTGCACTATTTTGGCAACTGGTAGTAAGCTCTGAAAATCCTTTTCAAAAACAAACTGCTGGGGAGGCAAAGTTTTTAAACCAAGAAATGAAAAAGTGATGATTTCAAAAAATAGAAAAAGAAGAAATCTTTCTGAACAAATGCTGGGGAAAAGGAAAGAAAAGAACTTATATGAATGATATAACCGATCCCAACAATCATGTCGTGCATTTCAGATTAACCAACCCAGTCTATTTGTATCAATCAATCTTTCGTACGACGTCATCTTACTGGGGATAAACAAGCACTCAACTCTTTTCCAAATGCGGATCCTTTCTGCCAATCTTGTCTTGTCGCCTCATAGTGCCCTTCGAGGGGTTTTCACTAATAAGACTCTCTCGTTTCTATCAACTCCCGTCGTCTTATGGTGTCTGTAAAGGTTTTCACCGATAAGACTCTCTCGTTTTGTTTCTCTCATCTTCCGTCGTCTTATGGTGCCTGTGAAGGTTTTCACCGATAAGACTCTCTCATTTTATTTCTCTCAACTTTTGTCGCCTTATGGTGCCTGTGGAGGTTTTCACCGATAAGACTCTCTCATTTTATTTTATTTTTCAAGCTAGGGATTGGAGTGTTACCGATATGACTCTCTCTGCTGGGGATTCTTTTCGGCTATCAATTCATTTCCAGTTTATGATCCTCTTCTCTACTGGGGATCGGGGTATTATCCCCGACTTCCGTTTGCATGACTTGGCACTTCTCGGCTACTGATCGGGAGGTCTTTTTTGGACATCAATATGGGTTTTCGTGTATGGCTAAAAGGAAAAGGGGTATCAAAAGATTCAAAAATAATTTTGATGGGTAAAACAGTACAACTCTTGGAATCAAACTTTCTTTCCAAAATTACAAACACAAACTTTTGCCCCAGTTTTTCTTGCTTGGGGATTTTTATTGTTTTGTTACACTATGGCACACTATGTTACACTATGCATACTATGTTACACTATGACCGAGCCGTGAGGCGCCTACGTATCCTTCTTTGAGGAATCAGGTCAAACGTAATTCCCAATTCCTTTGTTTTTCTTGTGACTTTTCTTTTGTCTTTATTATCATTATCTTTCTCTTATCTTTTCTTTCATTTTCATTACTAATTCCAAAAGAGGGGTATGAAATAATAAATAAGGCTCAAAAGGGAAAGTAAAGGTTAAAGTGTTTGGATAGAAGAAAGAATTGCCTCCGTCATTTTATTCTCCGATAAATGTCAAGTACAAACAAACAACAATTACAATTAAAAGAAATCATACATAATATCTCTTAACTGCGTCTGAATTGATAGCCATGTCGACGCATCTCCCTTCGATATCTGTTAAACATAAAGCGCCATTGGACAACACTCTGGTTACAATGAATGACCCTTGCCAATTCGGGGCGAACTTGCCCTTTGCCTCAGCCTGATGTGGGAGGATGCGTTTCAGCACTTGCTGGCCCACTTCAAACTTCCGGAGACACACCTTTTTGTTGTATGCTCTTGCCATTCTCTTTTGATATAACTGGCCATGACACACAGCTGTCAATCTCTTTTCATCAATCAAGTTCAACTGCACTTGTAAGGGACATCATCATCCTGAAAGTCTACTCTAAAATGGCTCATTTTGGTGATCCTGGGTACAACCTATTTCCTGCCTGCTTGCCTCATGACTCGGATAAGGACATAAGGGTATATCCCTCTCAACCCAATCAGCACCAAGTGTGGAGCGTCCCTAGATCTGATGATGAATTCGTCTGTTGGGAACCATTCAAACATCCATTGCACCTGTTCCTTGGTTAGATTGTCGAAGAACTCTACCCGCTCTTTGGCGCTTTCTGGCTGAGCAAACCTGTCCGGAATGTAAGTCATCCGCTTGGGGTGATGGAAGGCAATATGGTCGTTCCAAGCCTTTTACGGAAATTCTTGGCGATAGTGACCTTTTTGAAGATGTTCTAATAACCACAATTGCAGCAACAGGTTACAACCCTCGAAATGCTTGACCCCTCTTTGATAGCGCTCCAGAGCCCTGTAGATGTCGGCTATGATCATGGGGACTATAGTGTATGTTTGCCCATTGATCCCCTCCATCAAAGTCTTGGCGACCATGGCCAACCTAGTATGGATTCTTTCCCTTTTCATTGGGAATACTATCAAGCCCAAGAAGCATACGATGAACACGAACACTCTGCGGCGGATGTGTCCTAGAGAAGTGATAGAGAGCTCGTCGTGGAAGGTACGGTAGGACTTGCTATGGCCATGTATCTCGTACAGGTATTCGAAGGGTATGTAGGACTTCTCCAGGAATCCCAAGTTAGCATTTTCCTTCAACCCCATCATCTTTAGGAACCCCTTACCAGTACGGTTCTCCGGTACCAACAACCCAGGGCTATCCCAGGTCAATCCCGCAAATCCCCCAATTTCCTCGAGGAGTGGAGCCATTTCTATGTCGCCGAAACGGAATACAGACCTTTCACTATCCTAGAACAAAGTGGCAGCCTCGATCAACCTGTTGTTTGGCTGAATGTCTAGCATGGAAGGCAAATTTCCCAGGTACTTTCTTACATGTTTCTTGTCACTTGAGGAAAGGTCCTCCCACCAGTCTAGTAGCAATGGTGGAATGTTGCTGACCATACCGAATCTGGGGACCTCGTGCCTCATTTTCTGCAAAACAAAAAAAAAAGGTAGGCCCTTCTCCCCTACCAGACTCGACTATTTGTACATTCATGATTAACATATTGGCATTTAGTTCTCCAAATTAATGCATAGAGCGTGGTTGTGTCCGTTGGGATTATGGAAACCCCGGTGGACTTTTGGATAAAGCTCATCTTAAAGGATCATTATGTGGACAACATATTAATCCGTCTAGGTTTGACCATGATGCATGCACAATTTCAATCAAAGTAAGGTTATTATGAGGGTCTAGACTGGTACCCTTAAGCGGACAATTTGAGGGGGAAAGGCACGGAACCGTCGACTGCACCACTGATCGACCAGTTTTACCGTAAATAAGCATTTCCGAATTTAAGGGTAATAAATTGGAATAGCGCAACCACTCATCAAACGTTGTTATAGGATTTAATACGCACGAGTGGAATATGATGTGGAGCATGAGTTATGCAAAAATAAAAAGCACGTTGTCAGGTATTTGCATGTAGGAAAATGATAAATATAGTATTTAAATAATTGAAAGGAAGTTAGGGAAAAAGAAAACAAGGAGACAAGTCAGTTTCAAGAATAAAGAAATCCCTAGCAGAGTCGCCATGATGTCGCGCCCCCTTTTTTCCTCCGCGGAGAAAGTCCGAATTTCGACGTTCATGGGGGTAATAACTAATTTCCTTTTGGGATTTGGGTATTTGAAGAGTCGTCACCTAACGGATTATGGTGCGTTAGGGCACCTGGAGCGATTAACTCTTAGATTAGTTTGCATTATCAGAGATTTAGGGTAAGGGCTAGAAATAACCTTAAGGGAAAGGTGTTAGGCACCCCTCGCGGTCAAAAACGGTGGGTCCTGGCCAAACTTATACTTATGCGAATTAGTCCTTTTAACAAATAAATAGTTTTAACACATACTTGCAAATAAAGGCATGTTTTGGCATTTTTAAGCACTTGTATGATTCAAGTAATGAAATAAAAGAAAAGGTTTGAACAACTTGTACATATATAAAAGAAAGTAAATTTATTTAAACAACGGGAATTGGGAAAGAGGGATCCTAGATTGGTTAGCCTACAGGATCACCCTACACAATGCACGGTAATCACTCCTCAATGAGGGGCTACATGTGAATTAGCGCGCAGTCATCATATCCTTACTACCCAATTCCATCCCCTTGGTTATAGCCTAAAGCATTCTAGTAACCTTGAAAATATCCTATGCGTGCACTACCAATCCCTTTCTCATGGCCCTGGAGGTATTTAGGACCTCTAATTTAGGTAGTTCTAGAACTTCCTAAGATTTTAAAGGATAAAAGTCTAGGCGTCAATCAAAAACAATTAAGACAACATTTAAAGAGAACAAATACAGGCTCACATTCACCTCCACAAACATAATAGGTAAGTGCACGTCTCAAACAACAGTTTCAAGTATTTAAGAGAAAAACCCTAGAACATGATAGCTAGGTGAGCTGAGATTATACAACATTGAATCAGAACCAAAGTGTCAAAGACCTATTCAGGTTGCCTACTGATTTTAAACCTGTTGAATGTGAGCAATCTCAAATAACAAAGCGCAGTTTTATAGTTGCGAGATTTTTAATCGCCCAATAGGCTTGCCTAAGCGCATAATAGTGATGTCCTAAAAGCATGATATCTATATTGATTATGAATGTAGTAAAATAGTGAACAATTTTAAACGGACAATTTGAGATCCTGTAAACATGTTTTTCTAGCGGTATTAATTGAGGCAGCGTTTGAAAACCTTTTTAAGAAGCGGACAGATTTAGTTAATTAAACCACTTCATAATACATAATCACGAATTGAACTGACTGAACTGTTTTAAGTCTTATAGGCATGACTTCTAATTAAGTATGAGGTAAAATAAATAGCATACATTTAACTAAAGTGAAACTCCTATAGGCATGATTTCTATAGAGCTGAGTTTTTAACCCTATAGGCATGATTTCTATAGAGTTGACTTTTTAATCCTATAGACATGATTTCTATGTAGCTGGTTTTTAATCCTATAGACATAATCTCTATTATTAAAGCCATTTTAGATCATATAGTCATGGTTTCTAATTGTGTGGAAGTAAAGCAAACATAACAAACACATTTGAATCAGCATGGACCCTATAGGCATGGTATCTACCCAATTTTACCCACAATATATACTACCCTCCCTTTTTCACTAATCACTCCACTGTTTGTTTATAATAATTATTACAGACCAATGAGTTGAAATAAGAAATTACATAAATAAACAGAAATTAATCTATAGGGAGCCTTCAGTAGGCCCAAATGATTTTCAAGCCTCCAATAGCCTCAAATGCCCAACGTTCATAGTCAATTCCATGTCTAGGTGTGTCAGAGTTCCCTAAGGACCTCAAGGATCTCGGGCAGTGCTCACACCTAGACCTTTTCTCAAATAATAACTGATTTAGGTGCAGTGTGAAAAGGCCAGCTCTGATATGCCAGAGTTCAGAAAGATCTCAAGGATCTCAAGGCAGTACACATGTCAGAGGGGCAGAACCTAGTATTCTAAGAGTGAAGTGAGAGTGCTTGATATAGTTTTAAAAATAGTACAAAGATGACTTTAGAAGTGAAAAAGGTTTTCTGAAACATGAGATAGTTTGGTGGTAAAAGACAGTTTGAGAAGAGTGCCAAAACTCTTTTGAAGACAGCAGACAATCAATTGGTCATAAACATCCAAATTCAGAAATACTCAACAAATTGATCTCACAAGGGGTAATGGGATTGGGGCACAGAAGAGTCACATTGGGGGTACATGGATAGGGTATAGAGGAAACATATAGTCAACAAATTGTGTAAGACACTTAGAGTCTTAGAGACTTAGCAGGCTGGTCATGGATAGTAAATAGTTAAGATATAGATTACAGAAAGCCTGACATGTCTTAAACATACAGGTAGGGTCATACATCAAATAGCCAACATGATCACATAATTGAGGGATTGAACAAGTATTCTCAAACAGACTGGTTAAGTATCAAATAACTAGGTGAAGTGTAGATATGCTAATCATACATTGAGCACGACAGAGTTTAGACATGCTAGGCAAAGAAGTAAGTAGGAATACAAGTTGGATTCATAGCTGATGAACTAGTGCAGGAATGAAACATATAGGGTTTGGATTTAAAAATTTAACTAGAGGCATACCAATTGAAGAAGAGAGTGCAGAATATAAAGCAGATGTAGTTCCAATATCTAGCATTGGCTTTCAGCCGGCTATACCAATGAATGTCACAAGTAACAGAGGAGAAAAAGAGAGCTTTAGAGTGTAAGTGTGCTTTTGTGAACTAATGTTCATTGTCAGAAGTGAGAATATGAAGGAGTTTATATAGTAATCAAAAGCTTAGCAAAATAAGGTAAGGGATCAATTAAGTAGCAATTAGAGAAATTCAGGGAATCAATCACATGTAAAATCAGTGAGTCTTCCCTTTAATCAAGGGATAATCAATCAATGGTAAAAGCGGACAGATACTTAAGGAAGGAAATCGAATACAACTTAAGTATAGAGTAGGTAACTAGGGATGAATGCACATGGGTTTCAATTAAGGAAACAATCAGTAAGAATCATCAAAATAATAAATAAGGCGAGGGAAAATTAATTAAGGCAAGCAGTTCAATTAAACCGAGTAGAGAAGTAAGAATCGAAAGTTTTTTTTAAGGAAAAAACGTTCAAATCAAACCAAGAAATAAGGACTTCAGAATAATCATGGGTTCAATCAAAGAGAAAATCATGAAAGAGTCAGCAAGTTTAGCGGATAAAATAAGGTAAGAAATGAATAGTCAGGATTCGACACATAATTTTAACACAACAAATAGTTAAATCGACACTAATTCAAGATGAATAGTCAGGATGAACACAAACATATATAATCAGTGAAAGGTTGAACTAAGAAATTCAGTAAAGGCATATTAGGACAAGGAAACCATGAGACATTCAAATGGCTAAAGAGAAATCACAAGAAACAAGGCAAGAACACAATTAGTACACCAGTACTCAGAAGCCAAACAAAGAAACATCAGAAAATTAGGGTTTTCAGTACAAACGAGTTAAGGTTGTAGCAAACTTACAAAATCAGTCAAACACATAAGAAGCGAAAGATCAAACACTCAAAAAATTACCAACTGTTTTGAAAAAGAAATCTCAGAAACCCTAGTTTAGAGAAAGATGAAGAATCACTCGAAAATCATACGATTCTTGTAAAGAATCACAAGATTATTGTAAAACTCATATGAAACAAGTCTAAATCATCTCAGATCTGTACAGATATAAGAGGTTCAAAAGAAAGAAATTAGGGTTTTCGAAGAGAACAACACAGAGGTAAAGAAACATGCTTAGAAACCCATAGATTATAGTCGATGTGGGACGATCTTACTTGGAATCATACTGGAACAACCTGAAACAGGCGAGAAAGGAGCCATAGATGCAAGCCAACTAACCCTGGTCCCTTGAGGGCCCTGAAGATGGCAATACCAACGTTAGAGAGGCTAATATGGGCCTGGTGGGTGGTGAGAAACTACCATAGATAGCCATACATGAGTGATGGTGAGGTTCAATTAGGGTTAGGTTTGAGATCATTTGAGAGATGGGAGGAATTTAGGGTCAGCGGATGGTGGAAAATGAAAGGGTTTGGGGGGGTCGTTTGGTTTATTTTGGGTAAAGGTTATTTGTGGCCGTTGATCTTATGATCAACAACCGAGATTAAAGGGTTTTAGGGCCGGATTAGGTCTTCAGGGTTTGGGATGGGTAAACTTAAATTGGGATTGGGCTGGTATTGGGTTGAATTAGGGCTAGAATTGAAATAAAAAATAGGCCAGGTTTTAAATAGCCACTTTTAATAACTAAATAATTTATAAAAATAATAAGTGAGTACCAAAAACATTTTTTGTGTGCTAAAATAATTAAATATAGTTATTTAACATTTTAAAAATATAAAAGACCATTTTATGCATAAATAATGTAATTATACATTAATATGGGCTATTATTGTAAAGATGTGCAATTTAGCCTAAAAATGTAAATGCAATTACAAAAAATTACACAAAAAATATTTAAACACTACGTTGGCATAAATAATGAATTTAAAGGGCTAAATCACCACAAAAGTAATATGAAAGATAATTATTGGATATTTTATAAATAAAAAAAAGAAGAAATAAATTGATTTGGAGCTTTTAAAATTATAGAAAAATTATAAAAATGTTTATGCATGCTCATAACTACATATGTGCTATTTTGAAAGTATATATATGTATTAAAAATATATGAGGAAAAATTGGGTATCAACATCATTCACAACCTTTCTTGGATTAGAGGTACTAGCAACTCTACCTCCTTCACTTCTTGTAGTCACTGCCATAACATGGCCCATATTGTTCCCTCCTTTCGGGTTTACTACCGTGTCACTAGGTAGTGCCCCTTAGGGCGAGTATTCAAAGCTTGAGAAATTTGGCCAAGTTGGACCTCCAAGTTGCGGATAGAAGTATTGTGAGATGCCAATTGGGCATCAGAGTCAGTGATTTTCTTCATCATTTGCTCAAGCATTGTCTCAATCCGTCCCATCTCATTGTTAGACGAGATAGGACCTTATGATGGATATAGAGCGGGTTGTTAGGTTGTTGATACATCGGAGGCCTTTGAAAGCCCGACCCCCGATTCCCTTGATTATTGTTGTTCCAACCCCCTTGGTTGTTATTGCCTCCCTAATTGCTATTGTTATTGCCACCCAGTTGCCTTGGTTTCCTTTGTCACCCCAATTTGGATTGGTGTTCGACCAATTGCTTTGGTTGTTGTTGTTGCCACTATTCCAATTTCCTTGTTGATTTTGATTTCCTTAATTTCCTTGGGATCTCCACTGTTATTGATTCGGAACGTTGCCCCCTTGACCTTGGTAGTTGTTCACATATTGAACCTCTTCACTTTGATCATCATACACGTCATCTTGATTATAACCACTACCACTTTGCTCAAATTAATCCGGATTTCTTTGAACTTGTTGACCTCGTTGCCTCCTCTTGTTGACCATCATATTCACCCTTTCCATGACATTCACTTTTTTTGGCCCTTGAACTTGTTGTAACTGCGATTTGGCCAACTGGTTCATGGTCGTAGTTAACTCGGCTATTACTTGGTCGTAGTCATGGAGCTCTTTGTGTAGGTGAATGACATTGGGAGAACCTTGTGGCATATTAGCTCGACTTTGCAACGCCGGTATCCGACATCTCATAAAGTATTTCACAAGCCTCAACATAAGGCGTGTTCATGAAGTTTCCCCCGGCGAGTTGGTTAACTACACATTGGTTGGTAGTGTTGATGCCACAGTAGAATGTTTGTTGGATCATGACTTCGGTCATGTCATTGTTCAGACATTCTTTAACCATCGTCCGATACCTTTCCCAAATCTCATAAAGCGGTTCATTTGGCTCTTGTTTAAAAGCGAGTATCTCATATCTTAGCGTCTCCATATGCCCCAACGAGAAGAACTTTGCTATGAATTTCTCGGTCAACTCATCCCAAGTGGTGATGGAATGGTTGGGCAACCTTTCAAGCCAATCCAAAGCCTTCCCCCTTAGAGAAAATGGGAAAAGCCTTAACCTCAATGCGTCCTTAGAAACGTTAGTTTGCTTTCTCCCCCAGCATGTATCAACAAAATCTTTGAGATACTTGTAGGCATTTTGGTGAGGAGCCTCGGTGAAGAAACGCCTCTGTTCCAAGAATGTAAGCATGATATTGGTTATTTGGAAGTTGCCGGCCCTAATCCGGGGCGGGACTATTGCACTTGCATATCCTTCGTTGGGCAACACTCGGTGTACTGCCCTTGCTGGAGGTCGGGGAGGGTTTGAAATATTATCATGAGGAGGTCGGCCTCTCCTTTGTGCTTGAGGTTTGGGTTGAATCTTATCTACATCATCATCATCTACCTCCTCCCCAATGGCAAATTTTTGAGGGCATCATTGTTAAGAGCAATTTGGTACCTAAAATCAATTCACAAAGAAATTAGAAAAATTGAAGGAAAAAAAAAACAAAATACACAAATAATCGGAGATATAGCTAAAACAGTTTAACTCCCGGCAACGGCGCCAAAAATTGATCGGGTCCAAGCCTGCACTACTATTGAGTAGAGAGGATAGTCGATGCAGTTTTACCCAACAAAGGTCGGGATCGAATCCACAGTGAGTTAATTTGTTTGGAGTTAGGTTTATATCTAAGTAGATATACAGGTTTTGCTCTTAATTGCACTTCCACAAATGGTTGGTTTGTTTTCTACTTCTACTTCTAGTCTATAAGAAACAGTATTTGAAACTAAGTACAATGTTGTTGTTGGTTGTTTTCAAGGATTTAAAGGGGCTAGGGTAGTGACTTCCGCCTAGGTAGATATCTAACAGGTAGCAAGAATCTAGGGCAATCATGTGATTAATTGGGGTAGTAATATAGCTATCACACTCAGGTACTCACTGTATGCCTCTCGGTAGTTTGAAGGATTTTGCCCAATTTGGCTTTCTCAAGTCCAAATGGGTATTCATGCAATTCAAGTGATTTTAGCTCAATTTGGGTATTACTATCTCTAGGTTTAAACCTTTAATTGGGACTATCGATTTTTTGAGTTCACCCCAATTCCTTGTTAGCCTAGTTTTCCTAGACTTAGTCCCTCTTTCTAAAGTAGAAACTAAGTCATAAAGGCATAAATCAGCGTTTGCAACCACTAATTCAATAGTTCTAGCAAGAACTAGGCTAAAAATTACTAACTCATACACATTCAAGCCCTAAAATTCAAGACCCATCAAATACCCACATTAGGGTTGGGTCACAACCCTAGCTATGGGTTTATCTACTCATGATAATAGTAGAATTCACAGATAAAAAAAGATAAAATCCATAATACTAAATTAAAAGATGAAAATCTAATGTTATAAGGTAAATCTTGTACAAAATTGTCCAAATAGAAAAAACTAGCCGTCTCACGCGCTCAGCAAAACATAACATAACCTAAAAATATAAAAAAATAAATTTATATTAGGCTGAAATTTTCGAACAAAAATGCCCATGCGGAGGTTTTGCGGGCGCACACTTGCTTTCGCGGCAACATAATTTTGATCACGGTCCGCATTTCTTCACATCTCGAACTGGATTGAACCTTGCTTTGCAGACCACATACTTTTCACCGCGTCCGCTTTAAATCCTTCCGCGGCCGCGTAATATTGACGCGATCCGCTCTTAACATTTTTGCCTATTTAGTAAGCTCTCTGAACCTTAGAGAATGCGGTCCGCATAATTCCAATCACGGCCGCAGTGGTACTTTTGCGGCCGCCAATTTCTGACGCAGTTCGCATCCATGTCTGTGCCCAAAAACCACCTCTCTGATTCTCCCTTTCGTGGTCCGCGAATTAATGACCGCGTTCGCGTTGACACTTTCGCGGCCACACTTTTCTGTCGCGATCCGCGTTCCACAGCTCTTGGCCCAGTCTTGGTTTTTGTTCAAGTTTTGACTCCTTTATGAGTTGATCATGGCTACTTTGGCTCATTATCAACAATGCCTGCAAACACGTATATTACATTAGTTTTCGGGAATACCTTTATGCATTTTAGGCCCAAAACGCAAGTGAGAAAAAGCAAATAATAGGTTAAAATCCCCACTTATCACTCCTCTACCAATGATAAAAACGTATCCACTTGTGGATTTTGATTCTGTTGATCCGGTGATTCAATTGGCATCATTATATCCCTCAATAACTGCGGGATAATTATTGTAATGCAATGCATAGTCTTAGGTATATTTCAAATACCTCAATACTTGTTTCATTGCCATCCAATGAGCTTGGTCGGGATTACTTGTATATCGACTTAGCTTACTTATCGCACAAGTTATATCGGGTCGTGTACAATTCATAATGTACATCAAACTTCCCAACACTCGAGCATATTCCAATTGAGACTTTCTTTGACCTTTATTCTTCACAAGCGTATAGTTTAAATCAATTGGCGTTTTTGCAATTTTAAAGTCCAAATATTTGAACTTTTCAAGTACCATTTTAATATAATGAGATTGAGACAAAGCTAGACCTTTAGGAGTCTTAAGGATTTTAATTTCCAAAATTAAATCGGCAACTCCTAAGTCTTTCATATCAAACTTATTAGAAACCATGCGTTTAGTAGCATTTATGTTAGCAATGTCATTACTCATTATCAACATATCATCCACATATAAACAAACAACGGCAAAGGGCTAAATATACCCCTATACTTTCAAATATTATTTAACTGTACACTTCGTTATACTATTGGGCTATTCATACCCCTACTGTCATACTTTGGAACAAAAATACTCCTATTGTCATACTTTGAAACAAAAATACCCCTATTTTGGATGGAGTGCCACGTGGCAACACCGGATTAAAATGACCCATTTCTTTTTTTTACCCGATCCATTTTTAAAAAACCCACAACCCGACCCCTTTTCATTTTTTTCTATTTTTTTTTTTTAATTTTAGTTTTTAAAAAAACGAAAATATTTTGTTAAAAAACAAAACAAAAAAATTCTGTTTTTACAAATTTGTTTTTCCAGTTTTTACAAAACAAAATTCTTTTAAAAAACTGAAAAAATGAAAAAAAATATTTTTCAAAAACGAAAATATTTTGTTGAAAATAATGTTTTTAGTTTTTAAAAAAACGAAAATATTTTGTTATAAACTGAATCTTTTTTTGTAAAGGGTTTTAGCTTCTTTGGGTTCTATAAATAAAAGATTTTTTTATAAGGTATATGAAATTTTATTTAACATATGAAATAAAAAAGAAGGAAGAGAGTGGTGGGTGTGAGTATGTGGGGGGGGGGTAATTTTGGGTAATATAGCAAAAAAATATTAAAAGAATTTTGTTTTGTAAAAACTGGAAAAACAAATTTGTAAAAACAGTTTTTTTTTTGTTTTTTAACAAAATATTTTTGTTTTTTAAAAACTGAAATTTAAAAAAAAAAACTGGAAAAAAATGAAAATAGGGGTCAGGTTGTGGGTTAACGGATCAGGTAATAAAATGGGTCGTTTTAATCTGGTGTTGCCACGTGACACTCCATCCAAAATAGGGGTATTTTTGTTTCAAAATATGACAATAGGGGTATTTTGTTCCAAAGTATGACGGTAGGAGTATGGATAGCCCAATAGTATAACGAAGAGTACAAGTAAATAATATTTGAAAGTAGAGAGGTATATTTTGCCCTTTTCCGAACAAACAGTGACTATTTGATTTGGAGTATTCTAATGTAAACACATTTGTCACACTCATTGATCTTGAAACCATTTGACAATATTATTTGGTCAAATTTTGCATGCCATTATTTTGGTGTTTGTTTTAGTCCGTAAAGTGATTTAACAAGTCGACACACCTTCTTTTCTTTTCGGGGAACTACGAACCCTTCAGGTTGCTCCATATAAATTTCTTCCTCCAAATCTCTATTTAAGAAAGTTGTGTTCACATCCATGTGATAGATTTGAAGGCCATACACGACGGCTAATGCTATTAACACCCAGATAGATGTAATCCTCGTTACCGGCGAGTATGTGTCAAAGTAATTCATACCTTCTCATTGTCTAAACTCTTTAACAACTAATCTTGCCTTATATTTGTCAATAGCACCATCAGCTTTCATTTTTCCTTTTGAAAATTCACTTAGAACCCAAAAGTTTATTTCCTGGAGGAAGATCAACCAATTCCCAAGTATGATTACTTAATATGAATTCTATCTCACTATTGACTGCCTCTTTCCAGTATTGTGCTTCCGAGGAAGACATTGCTCCTTTGAACGTTTGAGGCTCATTTTCCAACAAGAAGGCCAGAAAATCTGGTCCAAAGGAAGTGCCTGACCTTTGACGTTTACTACGTCTTGAATTTTCCTCATTAAAAGTGCTTTCCTTTGCTTCTTTCCGAGGCCGCTTAGATTTTTCACTAGACGACTCACATTCCTTTTTATATGGATAAATATTCTCAAAAAATTCAGCATTATTTGATTCACTTACCGTATTAATATGAATCTAGGGATTTTCTTATTTATGAACCAGAAAACGATACGCCTTACTATTTGTTGTATATTCTATGAAAACACAATAATAGGATAAACTTTTAATAAGGGACAAAGTTCTTTTGTAAAAGGGACTAATTCAAAATTTCATTTCTCTTCATTTCGTTTTCCATTATTTTCTATTCACACCTCTTGTTTTAATTAATAAAACCCAACCAGCCAAACTAAAAACTTTAGTTGACAAAGTTACTCAATACTTATACTAATGCAAAGTAACTGACAGTCATTCAATTAGTGCATGTGCGACCAGACTAACACATATACCATTTTATAATAAATAATTTGAAATGCGTCATTGTATGTTGTATCAAGCCTCCATATTTGAGTTGTTTCATTTCATTAGAGTCTATTCAATTTTAGAAGTAAATAATTTTGTAAGACAAATTAGGAATTATTCTTGAAATTAATGAGTTAAGAAAATTTTAAAGTTAAATATTTTTAGAAGTGAATATTTAGACGATAAAGTGTCAAACGTAGAAAAAAGAAGTATAAAACCCAGAAAATATATCAAAACTTCAGGGTAAATTTCACTAATGGTCATATAACTATAACTTTTTTTTTCCACCAAAGTCATATAACTATGTTTTCTCACCCAAAAATCATATTAATTAAAAAATACAACTTTTCGGTAGTATTTTCTTATTCCACATTTTATTATTATTTATTTTCAGTCTAATAAATAATAACCCAATTAAAATAAGAAAACGGTATGTTTTTAGCAGCTCCAAAAAATAATAGCCGATAAAATATATATTTTGTATATAAGTGTAAATTATATATATAAAATTTGTTTTGGTTAGCAATGCAATTAGCTTCGACCGACCGATCAATTTTTTGTTCTTAAAATAAAAATTATTCAACCTGACCCAACTTAATACCCATATACATAAAATAAAATAATCCGAAAGTGAATCCTTCACCCAAAAAGTTAGTTTGGAATGCATGAGACTCTAACAAAAAAAGAAAGAAATAAAATGTATGAATAATTAGAGAGCTCTTGAAATAATAGTACTATTAATTTGAATGAAAATCTTTTTAAACAAAATTAAAGTATCGTGTTTCGGGGAATTCACATTTAATAGTATTTTTATTTTTATATATGAGTATTGGGTCGAGTTTGGTTGGTCATTTCTATTTTAATTGGGTTATTATTTATTAGTCCAACAACAACAACATCAATCCTGTAAAGTTCTACAAGTGGAGTTTGGGGAAGGTAGTGTGTACGCAGACGTTAGGGATACTGTTTCCGATAGATTCCGAGCACAATAAAATGATTATTTATTAGATTGAAAATAAAAAAATCGCAAATAAGAAAATATTATCAGCAAGTTATATTTTTCGGTCATTATGATTTTTGTGTGAGTTAGTAAAAAATTTATGATTTTTGTGTGAGAAAATATAGATACTAGTATAACTTTGGTGAAAAATATTATATTTATATGACCGTGAAATTTACGAGTTTTTGACCAATACTGTCCCTTATCTTTGAGGGTAGGTCTATTTTGGTCTCTCAAGTATAACTCTAAACATATTTAGTCCCTTAAGTATACTAAAGTGGAGTACCTTTAGTCTTACTGACACAATATGTTCAAAAACTAACGGTGTTACCCAACTCTGACTCATGAAGAAAATCTTCTGCTCTAAAGCAAAACGTTTCTTCTCCTTTTATTGGATAACACAAATTATCACTTTAATTTCTCATTTTTAAATAATATCTTCTAAAATTTTGATTTTGAAAATATCCCCTTTTGTGATTGTCAATGAGAAAATGACACTGTATAGCCGCTGTAAAAATAATAGCTGAAAAAATGTATAAAATTTGTATATATTTTTTTGTATATATATACATTTAGAAATTTCAGTTGATTTTTCCAAAAAGATTAGTTAAAATTTGAAAAAATAGAGCCGCCAGGATCACTTCTAGGCATATTATTGAAGTAAATGAATAACCAGGTTGTATTATCACTTTTAGCCCACGCCATAAACTATTTACATCTGGTAGCCGCAAAAGTATATAAAATTTGAATAATTTTTGTGTATTAGCATACAATACACACACATAAAATACAAATTTTATATATTTTTCGGCTATTATTTTTACAGCGGCTATACAATGTCATTTTCTCATTAAAAAGTGGCACATAACCGGATATTTTCAAGGTCAAAATTTTAGAAGACATTATCTAAAAATGAGAAATTAAAGTGATAATTTGCATTATCCAATAAAAGGAGATGAAACATTTTACTTTAGAGCAGAAGATTTGCTTCATGAATCAAAGTTGGATAACACCGTTAGTTTTTGAATATATTGTGTCAGTTAGACTAAAAGTGCTCTACCTTAGTATAGTTAAGGAACTAAATACTTAGGATTATATTTAAGGGATTAAAATGGACCTAACCTAAGGGACAATATTGGCCAAAACCTCTGAAACTTCACGGGGGTCAAGACTCGGGAACTTTTAGCCTGAAGTCATCGGTCTTCTCTTTTTCTCGGCTTTCCGCTTGCATCCCTCTGTATGGCAAGTTCTACTATACGCTGCAGCTCATACCGTTGAGTTATTCATTTTAATACACTTCGAATCTTGTTTTTTCTCTCCTTATAGTCATAGCCCCTTTTCGTTTTACTGTAAATTCTTGCTAGATTTTTTAGTTATTATGTTGCAGATTCACATTTGTTTCTGAATTTTTGCAATTCAATTGTAAAAATCGCAGCTTTATGGAGTATTAATATTGGGGTTGTTAAAAAATGCGGGAAGTTCCATCATTAATCACCTTATGCATATGCTCAATCAGAGATGAACTCATTCAAGGTGATATTTTATTTTATTTTTTTATTTTATTAGAACTATACAAAGCTATTGCTTAGCAATTAGCATTTCTCTTTTTGTTTTCAGTGGATGATGTTGAACTTTCATCAGTCTTATATCAACTTCCCACGGAGTTGTTCGACCAGTTGTTGCCGCAGTTGCCTCCATTGGCATTGCAAAAATTACAAGAAAGGTTGTTAGCTCAACACTTAAATTTTAAGATTATATGTGTGTTTAGTAAATGTTCAATTTAAGCGGTCATAACAGGTTACTACTCAATACTTACCTGCTGTTTTAAGTGACAGTGCATAGAACTTAAGCTCTTTTTTTCCCCTTCTATTTTCTAGCAAATCTTCTCATTTATGTTGGATATCAATGTACCTCGATCCTCCTCCTTTATCTTTAGTACATCAATATGAGCTTAGATTCGATGCTAAATTCACAAAGGTGGAGTTCATTATAGAATCCCTATTATTAGAGAATCCCTATTTTGTTTTAAAGGAGAATTAATTGAGTACTGGATTGAAACTGGCCTAAATGGAGTTGAATGGATATCATGAATTCATACAGTTGATGACTAGTTTGGGATTGATCACATTGTAAAGCTTTATATGCAACAGCTGTGACGTAGTTAACCGCATTGTACATCCAAAAGCATGAACATGATTACTTATCTAAACATTGTGAGAATCTAGTACTGCTAATACTAATAGATTGAGATCATATCTGCTTATCAGCCGTATGTGTCATGTGCGTCTTGGTTCCATTGCTGTTCTCAATAATCTAGAATCTCTAATCTGCTGAAAGTCCATTTGTCAACTTCTGCTAAATTAAGAGGACGAGTAATGGTTTATTGTTTTAAACTTTTGGTGCATCAATTGTTTGAGAAAGTGATTTGGAATTTAGAGTGATGAAGCTAGTTAACGGGGAATTGATCAACATTTTTAGTTGGTTTATAACTGATATAGTTGGTTGACATTATTTAGGTTTTCCACACGCACCTTTATGTGGTGGCACAAGTGCATAATATTACCTGATTTTAACCAGAAAATCTTGTGTTGCAGGAAACCTGACGTCTTGAATGATTATGAGCTTTTGACTGATGGTGTTGATAATCAGAGAAAGCGTAAAAGGTTTGCATTTGTAGTTTCATATAGGAAATTGAGTGAATTTTTCTTTAGTTCCTGGTCATAAAGAAAGATTATGTTACATCTTGAGTAAATATGTATAGAGAGAGGATGCCTGTATTTACATGATCTGCAGATGTTTTTCTTTTGAATGGAACTTGGAATATGTTTCTGCAGATATCTGAATTTTGAGGAAGAGTGGAAAACTCTCTATGAATTACGGTGGCCTGCTCTTGGCCGGCAGAGTAAGAATTCCAAGAATAAGTCATTTGACAGGTCAGCAAAAGGAAAAGAAGCAGAGCGTGAATCCACAGATGACTGGCAACAGATGTACTGGGAAGCACATTTGCAGAAGTACGAACATCAAAATCCACTTATTGGTGGTTATCACTAAAATTATACAGCTTCATTTCACCTGTCATTTTAAAATTTCACATTTTTCTGAGAAACAGATGCCTGGATACAGCAGCAGAGATAGCTTTATTCCCAGCTTTTCATGGTCAGATTAGTGAAATAGAAGTTCCCGGTAAGAAATTCATGTTGATTTATAGATGCCTTTGTTTTGTTTGTATATTGTGTATCACAGGTTGTACTTGTATCCAGATGTCTTCTCCTGTTCTGAAAATATTATGGTTCAAGCAAAGAAAGTTCAACAGGAGTTCCCTGAACTAGCAACGTAACATTTCGTTGATACAGGCTTCTTTTGTTTGTGCAGATTCAATTTTAAATTATATTGATCATAGGGGACACATCGGCAAAATCACATGTGACTACTCCAAGTTTGCTTATCACTGCCAACAATTCGGATCATATGCCAGGTGTATTTTCACTTCAGTTTTTAAACCTGCAGGCCTTAACCATTCAGAGGACAATGAGCCTCATGACAGAAATATCTTTAAACGCCATATGCAAATAAATGTTCCTATTAATATGTGTCATCATCTTCAACACTGCATCTGTGAAGTATAATAAAGGTTGGAACTGGGGTTCTCTCGCCTGCAGTTTTCTGCATTCTTTTCCCCTTTGAAATAGTACGTAGGGGTGAGCAGAATAAGTGATTAATTTTGAACATTGAAAGGATAAAATTGGTGCCATCATGTGCATGTAGTTCCTTGATTATTACTTATGATTTGTGCATTCATGCTGCATATTGTGTTTCAACTACCGCTCTTGATTGTCTCAAACATAGCTCCTGTTGAATTACTTTTGTTTTGATTGCAGACACCTGAGACTGCCAAATGTTTTGTGTGTGGAAGAAACTTGTGTAAGTTGTACATACTGTGTAGAAAAAAGAAAGCCTCAAAATGATAATATTTGTTGCATAAAATTGTCGATTCCTAGTTTAGTCGTCAAATAGAAAAAGAACAACGTAAAGCTTCCTTTGGTTTGTGTGGATAATCATCTTACATTTCTTTGTTGCAGCATTTACTTAGAAATGCAAGATTGGAGAGTCTGGAATTACAGTGGATTAAGTCTGATGAGCATGTAAGTTTAGCTGTTTTTGTTATGTGCTGTACATGTTAGCTTTCAGGAAATAGCAAAATACTCTAGTAACAGAACAAAGAAGAGGAAAGATAAACCCCTTAGAAACTTTATGGAATAAGATGCAAAATACCCCACTGACAACAGATCCTAATGTATACTTCGAAGCAAATTTATTTTTGGAATTCAAGTCAGAACTGAATATGTGAAACATGCTCTTAGCTTTCATCTGCTTTTATGTAGCTTGTTTCTTAAGGTCTTCAGGTTGCACTTGAGTATAAAATCATTAAGCAGAGCTCCCTCATTTGTTCCAATACGTGTTAGTTCTTTACCTTTCATTTCCTATTAACTATCCTATGTTAAACATGGCATATAAACCATGTGTTGATGAGATGATAAGGGTAGAAATATTCTAACTTAAGAAAACCAATTCCTTCCCCCCCCCCCCCCGGCAAGCACAATAAGGACAAAAAAGAAAACAAGAAAAAGGAAAAAGAAGGTCCAACCCGACGGCTGTGTCAAGTTACAACTTTATCTTGGCAGCGATCTTAAATCCGGTCATGTCTTTGTTGGCACATATGTTCAATCGACTGTGCTCTGAAAGGTACAAATCAGCATTTTTGATAGTAGAAGAATAATTTTGGTGTCTCGCGCAACTTCTTTTTCTTCTTTTGGTTTACTATATTGAGTTATAGAAGAAGTGGATCCATAATCAATGATCAGGGATTCAGCTCTGTAAAACTGTTTTCCCCATCAGAATTGATTTCTGACATGGCATCTGATTCATGATAGAGTTGTATTGGCCCCTTAAGATTTTATGCCATGCTCTCTCAATTGCTTGTGCATTTTTTTATTTGGCATATGTAGTAAATAGGAAAATTGCAACATATCTTTGTTTCGAATTCCTATATCTTCTTGAGTGGAACTTGTTATGCTTAAATGTTGACTATTTGACTGTTACACTGCTTTGTTTCTGTGGCTTTCAACCTTGCAGGTCGAGGGGTTATGCAAACTCATCAACCAGAACTATCGATCCCTAAAGTCGATTAAGTTCGTGTATTGCAAGTTTACAGTGGCTTCTCTTAATGCAATTTGTGACTTATTATGCATGCATTGTCCTCAAGCACCTGAAATGCAACATTTCTCAATCAAGACATCAAGCTTCCTAGAGAACAACGTTTCTTCTTTGCCTGCTGGACTAGTATCTTTTATATCATCAGGGAGGTATGGTGGATTTCACCTTACTTTCCATCAGCTCCTTTATTTAAGTGTTCTATCCTATATACTCATAGTTAACAGCTAACTACTACAAAGAATTTTGAATAAAAGAGTTGTTTGATGTGAGGTGTATGTTCATATTCATGCTATCATAGAACCATGGATGTCATGTGAGCTCATCGGTAGAATTCCGTCTTACGGCAATAATGGTGCGTGTGTAGTTTTGATCTTCTGAAGTTTAACGCTTGGAGGAAATTGCAAAGGTCCTAGCGACAGTAATCTTGCAGAATCTGATATTTCTGGAAGTTTTCTAGTTCTTGGGAGAAATTGCAATTTTGTCAAAAAGCTCAATTATACAAGTGCAATGACCGTGTTTTAGATGACAGAGATCCTCTATTTACTTTTTCTTAAAATACATATTATACTTTTTGTTAATTCAATCTGTTCCTGGGTAATTCTGGCAAATTTTGGTTAATATCCTTAACGTGTATATCCGTGATAATCTCATTCCTTTCAAGTGGAATTTGGTAACAATGTGGGCTTTATTAACAGTTTCAGAGAGTTCACACTTGGCTCATAGCTTCTCTTTGGTTGGAGACAAATTTAATGCTGACAATATTGTTCCTAAATGATAGATAATTCTATTTGGCTGTAATTGGCTATCATCTTAGAGACACAGAGATGGTCATGTGATAGTATTGATTTGTGTGATTATGTATTGCAGATCCTTGTTCATTCTTTGCATCATGGTACATACCATCTGCTCTAATCCTTTAAAATGATTCCATAGACTTACAATTGTGCATCGGATTCTGCTAGGTCCTTGTCTTCATTATGCTTATCAGACAATCATCTTCATCGACATTTTGCAAGGATAGTTTTTGATACCCTCCTTGAAGCTTCATCTAGTATTACCATTCTGGACCTTTCAGAAAACAATGTGAGTAATGACGTTTACTCCTGTTGTTGTACTCATCAATACTGATGTTATCATCAATCAGCCTATAGAAGATTTTACACTGCAGATTGCGGGATGGCTTTCTCATTTTAAATGGAATGACAAAAGTATCACCGAGCCATCTGGGACATACAATTCATTGAAGTCATTAAAGAAGCTTAATTTAAGGTATGTTTTGACTTTTCTATTCACACTGACCTGTCATAATATAAACAATTCCATAGGAATTTTGGTCACAAGCTGACTTAATGAGTTTTCAGGAGAGGTGTTTTTGTATTGTCATCTTTAGTGCAATACAAAGTTTACTTGTTTCTCTAACTTCAGGAACTGCAATCTACAGAGGGACGATGTGGATTGTCTCAGATATGTGCTAGTCCACATCCCTAATCTGGAGCAACTTGATCTCAGTGACAATCCTATCGAGGATGACGGATTCAGGTTGGTTGAATTTTAGTTTATATGTACAGCGACCAACTTGCTAAGATCTCGCAACTGCGTTTTTCATTCAGGTGTCTGACTACCTACTTCAAGGATATGTCACAGAGATATTTCTCCCTTGTCGAATTGAAGTTGGAAAGCTGTGAGCTTACTTGCTCTGGAGTTTGTGAACTTCTAGAAGTTCTTTCAGCTTTGAGAAAACCACTCAGTTTTCTCTCAATTGGAGGCAACTATCTTGGCAGGTTGGTAATGTAAATATGATTACAAAATTATATTCAATTTTCATAATTCTTCTCGTAAATAGAATATATTTTCTGAGGGGAAAACCACCTATGACCTGGAGAGTGCCTCGTGGTTTATCACTTGGCCTTTCACATGCTTTCTTTGTGCTTGAAGTTCGTAAAATTTTTCTGTTTCACTCTATCAAGTAACGTGGGGAGACATTTTAAGCCATGTTTTGGGTTATATTATGCCATGTTAAAATGCTTGGACTGATAAGGTGATGTTGTCATGGCAAATTTGCTGCAGATCTAATCTTTCCTTTTTGTCTTGGGAGTTGTATATCATGTCATTTCATTATTTGGTGTTCTAATAGCTTTCCATCTGTTGTGAAGTTAACTCTCTAAATTATATCATAAGCATTGCAGCAAAATGTAGTACACTATTCATACTGCCAAAACTTCATCTGCGCCATATTTCTCCCTTTGTTATCCTCATATGACACTTCCATTGCAAAATGTGAACATTTTTCTGACGTTCTCGTTGCCTAACTTTTGTAGTGAGATAGGGACACCATTAGGTAAGTTTCTATGCGGAGGTATTCAGGCTTTTGATATTGAAGACATTGGACTTGGTTCTTCTGGCTTCTTGAAAGCAGGCAAAGAGTTAGTCAGGGAATCAAAGCTCCGCTCCATCAACATAAGGTTAAATGGAGTTTCCATTGAATTTCTGATTATGGAATTTTAACAGAGTAGTAACATGTTCATTAAACTTATGCAGCAAGAATAGAGGTGGAATTGAAACTGCAAGATTTCTGTCAAAGCTTTTCTCTCATGCCCCAGATCTTTCATCAATAAATGCAAAATACAACTTTATGGCCAAAGAATCTTTGTCAATCCTGAGCTCCGGTATAAAAGTTGCAAAAGGTACAACCTTTTAGTGCTCTGTTTCTTCGCTCGTTTTGGATTCTTTCTGTAGCGTAAGTTAACTTGTCAAAATAGAACTGACAACGTGTGACCACTAGAAATTGACAGCTTTTCTGGTAAAGCATTGAAATCATATCAATCTTATATCTTCTTTTTGTTAATTAATAATAATGGAACGAGAAAGTGTGAACTGATGGCAGACGACACCCCAGGACTTTTGTTTCTACAAGTTCCAAGCTGATAGTTTTCCCTTGCAAATGGTGAATTTTCTGAAACTGCCAATGGAAAAATGACCATGATGACTAACAATTAGTCGAGTTCACAAGTAATACGGTGAAATCGGCTATTTCATGAACCTTTCACCTCATTCATATGATCAGCAAGTAAATTGATGCGTAAAAGAAGATTTAAATTATGTGAACTGTGTTCTTTTGTGGCATAGTCTCATTCAGAAGTTGTTTGTTTCAGCTGATTTTCGCTTTAAGCTCTTAGGTTCAACTGTAAGGACGCAGCACCTCTAGTGTGAGTATGTGCACGTCACGGGTTCAAATAATGCCGTGGACAAAAGTATGGTATTTAAGTTCCGAGGAGGGTGTAGAGGCAGGCCCATACTCCCCGGAGTTTGCAACCTGCTAATACTTTACGAAGGGGTTGGGCTCACAAAGTGGGCTCACAGGCGATTTCTCCCATATAAAACAATTTCCTAATTTGGATGTTTTTTAGTATTCATTTGGTTCCTAGGGGCCTGATGGTTCTAATGCTTTTTTGAGAAACTAGAAGAGATATAGGTTTTCTATTATTCTGTACCTTTAATGTCAGTTAATTTTTGAACTCATTGACCTTTTTCCTCTGCCATTGGTTTAGGTAAACTGGAGCATTTGGATTTGAGAGGAAATATTATATGTGAAGAAGAACTTGCTGATTTTTCAGAGCTGGCTGAGCTTCGGACCAGTGGAAATTTTGTTCTGGAACTCTCTTCTTCACCAGCTCAAAATGTACCTTATGATGATGATCCTTAGTTGCTTCAGCTTACAGGTAAAGCTAAGAGCATGGATAGTGATCTTTCAACGCCCCGGGGCTTTGGTTCAATAGCAATGATAGTACAGCACATGGTTTGTGGTAGGCCCGTTTCACGAGTTCTGGCCTGCTATGAGTCGAGTTTGGTATTAAGTGGAGAAGGGCAGAGGTGTGTACCCCTTATCCGAGTTTTATAGCTGGAAACAACAAATACGGAGTTTAAGAAAAGGATAATGATATTCTGTAACACTAAATATTGGTCATTCCTGAATATGTTGTGTTGTATAAAAAGAACAGAAGACTGATGAGTAATGACCTTAAAAAGGAGCTCAGTCAGATTATCCCTAGCGAATGTGATATTGAGACTAATACTAGTGTTTCTTGTTTTGAACGTTTGTTGTGATTACCACACTGTTTAATTGTTTTGATTATATAAATTTGAGTTTTTTTTTTTGGATAAGGAAAAAATTGAGGTATTGTTTCCTTTTGATAAATTTTGAGGCATTTTTGATCCCATATTAAGTATGTGAATAGCTTCTCCAAGTTCATTTTTTTCTCTTGAAACAGTTGAGCTGTGGTTGTACTTCTGCTTCAAGTTTTTAACTGGCAATTAATCAGATTATGCTTGGGAAAAGGTTTTTAACACGGATAGAAAACTGTTAGATGTTTAACTCTTGATTTTTCTATTTTTGAATGCAATATGGAAAATTGTTAATTACAGAATTGAATCCGAATAGTAAAAAGATTGGGAAGGAGTGCACTAGACCGTCTTGTTCAATCATTAACTACTGAAGTGAAGCTATCGAGATTTAACAGACTTAGGGGTCGGTTATACTTCTTCTTAGAAATTATGCAATTATCATTCTTAATATAACATACCAAACAATGAATAAATAACAACCCCAGCATAATTTATCCTGGGGCGTATCCAGCCTATTGAAGGTGGGTTCCCGTGAACCCAGTAGGTTTTGCATATATCCTGTATATGTATTAAAAAACTCATTAAATATCCACAGATATTTGATTGTTAACCCAGTTACTTATTGTATATTTACTTAAGGTCGTTATAGGAACCCATAAGCTTTAAATCCTGGATCCGCCTCTGAATTTATCCCAATATAACTTATACCGGTATAAATCGTATTCCAACCAAACGACTCCTTAAGAGTTTGTGATTTCAGTACATGAAAATTGTGTGGTACTTTAGCAACATCAAAATCAGGATTAGGCGCATGTCACGGATTTAAACTATGCCACAGACAAAAAATGAATGTAAGTGTAAAATCATTGAGGGGCGGATTCATTATCTAGGGAAAGTAATTGAAAAGAAAAAAAGAAGAAAGAGAAGAGAATGACAAAAATAGGTTTAATATGGTTCCTTAAATATGTTCGTGAGCAATTTTGGTCGTTTAAGTTTGCAAAATGTAAATACTTTTGTCTCCATCAAATACTTAAAAACTATAATTGTTAGATTAAACAAGAAATGTAAAAAAAGAAAAATTAATTAGAAACACAAGGAAAAGTTTTATCAAATTTCATAAACCTACAATACTAAAACTGCACTAGATACCAGAAATAGATTTTAAAAAAAAGTAAAAACTACACCTAAAAAATTAGGCCAAACTCAATAAATAGACCCAAAATAGAAGAAACTTTAAAAATCGTGCCTCAAAATATGAGCTCATGTTAATTTCTTCACAATTTCCATTAAAATTAACAACCAAAGTTTTTTAAAATATTTGATGAATACTAAAAGTGGTCTCTTTTGTCAAACTTAGAGGATCAAAACTGATAAGAAATATATTTAATGGGTCATTTAGAACCTACCCTAAATACAGGGACCATTTTTGTCATTTTTCACGAATAGAGGAAGTCCAGTGGTTCGGGTTCAAATATACGGGTCTGCGTCTGAATTGACCCTTCTTTAGAAGTTAGAACTCTGAAATCTAGAGTTATAGAGTTACCTGTAAACTCTTAGATTCTTCTGCAAACTTGGCTTCCATCTGTTCCTCAGACAGACTTTCAATCTGTAAGTCCTTCAATTATTTTCTCATTTTTCCTTATAGTAGCCTGTATTACAACAACAACAACCCAGTATAATCCCACAGTTGGGTACGAGGAGGTATCCAGGAGACCCTCGGCTCAAAAAGGCACACTATATTAGTACTATCAATAGTAGCCTGTATTACAGATCTCCGTTATTAGTTCTTAGGATCTCTATTTCGTCAAACTTTTTTTCCTGCATTTTCCTGGTAATCTACGCTATTGTGTTTAATCTTCAAATTTTCATTTGATTTTCCCCCTATATGCATACACTTCCTTCTCTCTCCCTTTCTATTTTTTTTTACTTGTTGCATCGGTAGTTGATTCGTATATAAATCAAAGTGATTTGTGATATAATTGTTTGATGAGTGTTTCCAGAAAATGTCGTTATGTAATCGGGTGATTTGTTTTTAACAACAAAAGAGTTGCATAAGGTATGTGTATCCTGAGGAATTCTCCTACTTCTATTTCTGAAGTTGCTATTAAGTGATGAATTATCTCTTATCCTGCAGAAAAATTAGTAATTGGAAGTAATTATTACTCCGTGTTCAGTCAAAACTAGATATGATAAGAAGATAAATTTTAGTGGGATGTGATTCAAACGAAGTGATGGAGTCGTTTTCTGGCGTGTATAAGTTCTATGAACTGACGGTTAAAAATAATTTACACATCAGGTCACTTGATAGGCAACTAGGCAACTGCATGTGATTATTTTTACAAACATTGATTGGTAACCTTAAAAAATGGAAAGCAATCTTCTATGATACGTCAAAATACACTGATGGTATAAGAAAATCTTTACAGTGTCCAGTTTATATAACTTAAATCTTTCTTCAGCTCTACGGACTTTTTGGACTACTTAGTCTTTGCCTGTCCTTTCTCCGTCTATGTTCGTATTGAGGTTATGCACTTATTGGGGCTGTCCTGAGGGTGGCATTTACTGATAAAATTGGCTAAAACAATTTTGGGTGCGATAAGTGAATTTTCTGAATTGAGTTGGACTATTGTCTTTGGTATATGTTAAGCTTATAGCAAGAACGAAATATGAGAACCTTGAATAATAAGCTGCCTGCTGGCATTGTTCTTGATGTTAGAAAATTGGGTTGGCCCTGTTTGGTAGTTTGTACCTTAGGCATAATCAAGCAATCAGAAAAATGAACTATGCTTATGTTGAGTTACTAACATTTGTCTTGATTAAAGAAAATCCTCCTGCAGAAATGTATGATAACCTGGGAGCACAGTCTGGAATGCCAAGACCGCCTGTTAATCCACAGGCAAGTCCTTTTGGAAATGCATTCTCTGGTGGTAGCTCGGGGTTCATCAGGAGCGGACTAGGGGCTTATGGAGAAAAGATCCTTGGTTCCAGTTCTGAATATGTTCAAAGCAATGTAAGTTGCTTCATGGACTGGTCATATTTCTACATTTTGCTACTTTCTAAAGAATTTTTTGCTATAGATCGATCGAGAACTTTTTGGTTTTTGAAAATACATTATGACCTTAGATCAGGAAGGAAACTGTACTTTTCTTTGTTGTATTTTTGCATTGTTGTGTTTCGGTAGGTTAGTTCTACTACTTTTGGAAATCAATAACTTTTAAATAGCATTTACAGTTTTGCCTTCACGTTGACAACATCATCAAAGTGGCATTGTGCCATATTAGCAAAGTTAGCTATGCATGATTAGCTTTAGAAAAGCCGAAGGAAATCCTGTCACTGAATAGCAATTGAAGCTAGGTGAAGCTATTTCCATTTTCCAATTGTTAATCACATTCTTCATTTTTTTCAATTTGCAAATTTGTCCTCATTGTCCTTTTCCTTATTCCTTGATCGAATGATAGCACCCCATGCCCTATTTTGTCATCTCTCTGTAATTGAGCAGTAAACTAAAAAAAAAACTTTAAAAGAATAGGAAGAAGAAATTTTTTTGAGGAAAGAGACAGAAAAATATCTATTTAGGTAGATAAATGTTATATCTAGTGGTGATAGTAGAGGATTCTGTGGGAAGATTAGGTCAGATGGATAGATTTTTCTGGAGAAGCATGGATGACTAATGTCAAGCCACATCTACTCCAAATAAGAGAAGGAAAGAGAGGTCAATCGAAGAAGAAAGAAAAATATGATTTAGAGCTGGAAAATTTTAGTACTGTCATCCGATTCTGCTCTGTTACCATGACGTCACTTATTTCTTTAGGTGTGTTTAGCTGCAGGTGCAGAAAGTAACTGTAAGTTGAAATGGGGAACTCCTATGTTGGCTGATCTTGGAAGGATACGGTGAGGAGAGATGGGGCATGGGGGTGGCATACTATGATGCTCATTAGGGGTAGGATTCGGTAGAAAGCTAGAAATGGATTTTGATAGTAGTTTTGTCTATGCAATATAGTGGAGTCTGTCTAAGCTAATTCAGTTAGAGTGCGAATGAACAACATCCAATGATGACTCCTGGAGGTTTTGGTTCATTAGTGGGTTTGAGGGGAACACTAGTATCACAATAATTGGTGTGGTGGCTACACAAGAGATTAGTCTCTTTTGGTTTACCTTTGGTTCGTGGTACTAGGATCAATCTGGCGTGCAAGTTATATTGTTTACAAAGGAAAACATTGCCCATACATGGCAATTGTGTTCCAAACTTCCCTCAAAAACAATTTAAGATTAGCCCTTGTTATTTAAAAGAGTAATTAGCCATTCATAATGAGGCATGGAAGGTTACATACTAATCAATTTTTTTTTTAATTGTAAAATCAATGTGGCTATACAAGTGATTATGCTGTAGGCAGCCACAGAAAAATCCCCCTTAAAACAAAAGTAAGCCAGATTGCCTCCCTTTCCTCTTTGATATGATGTAGCATTTGCCTCTTTGTTAAAGTTCCCTAAATATTGCTTTGAAGCCATAGATGATTTAACGTTATTATTGCGCAAAACTTTTTTCCATTCTGTCTGTGGACATTTTATTGCTGGATGATATTGATACGTGGTCTAGCTTATCTGTTGGAAATGGAATTCTAGTTAACATTTTTCAATTGAACAGATAAGTAGGTATTTTTCCGATCCCCAGTACTACTTCCAAGTGAATGACCAGTATGTGAGAAACAAATTGAAGGTTGTTCTTTTCCCTTTTCTACACAGAGTAAGTTCTTGAAACTCTTGATCTCTCTCTTTGTTGCATTATGATCTCGATATTGTAACCTTTTCATTTGTCTGTAGGGTCATTGGACAAGAATCACAGAGCCGGTAGGTGGCAGGCTATCCTACAAGCCCCCTATCTATGACATAAATGCTCCAGATTTGTACATTCCATTCATGGCATTTGGTACTTACGTTGTTCTTGCTGGCTTATCACTGGGTCTCCAGGGAAGGTAAGCTTAGTGTTATCTCAAGCTTTCTAGGCTTTCGTCTCTTGGTGTTCAATACTGAAAAGTTTCTTTGATTTTTTACTGGCAATTTTCTGTGTCGACTTAAGCAAGTGGTTGCTTACCTCATTTTTGTTTATAGTGCCAATAGATGTCACATGCTCATATAGAAGAACAAAACTGCTGCTTAAACTGAACTTAATATAATTGTCAGCATAAGTACATAGTTAGCCGTCTGCTAAATGAGGAAACCCCCCCCCCCCTCCCCCTCTTTTCCTCTTATATTTAGATGTCCTAGTTTGTTAGGCATGGCTGTCGAAATACCAAGTGAATTTTATTGTAGTTGGATGGAAACATGAACATATAGTTAATTTTGAAGAATTAAAAATTCTTTTAACAATGGAAGTGGTTTCCATAGTACTGTATGGTATGGGGTTGAAAAAGATTTGTAGAATATGGAGAAAGAATTTAACCCTTTTAAGAGTGAGTAAACCAATCAGACCATCCAAAATAGGTAGGAGAATAAGTTGGGACATAGGAGTGATATTTGTAGTAGTGGTGGGATACAGTTGCTAACGTGACTTGACTTCTAGTTATCATGTTGCAATACTATTGAAGTATGGAATAATTTCCTCCATTGCTTCCTCTTCCTTTTGTTTGTGTTGATTCTGAATCTTTTCATCTCTTGCCAGGTTTACCCCAGAAGCTCTAAACTGGCTGTTCATCAAGGGGTTGGTTGGTTGGTTTTTACAGGTTTCGTTGTTGAAGATGACGTTGTTGTCACTGGGTAGTGGAGAAGCTCCTCTCCTTGATATCGTGTCATACTCCGGATATGCTTTCACAGGATTGTCCATAGCTCTTCTTGGAACAATTATATGGAGCCATTCTTACTACTTCTTGATGCCATGGACAAGCTTATGCATGGGAATATTCTTAGTAAAGACAATGAAGAGAGTTCTTTTTGCAGAAGTGCGAACTTATGATTCAAGCAGGCATCATTACCTCCTTCTCTTCATTGCCCTAGCTCAGTTTCCACTTCTGTTTTGGCTTGGAAAGATAAGTCTTAATTGGTTCTTTTGAAAAAGAATAGTCATCTCCAGCACTAATATGGTTCAGCAGCTGTTTTCTGTGAAGTAATGTAAACAGTTTTTGTGTAGGATTTACCCTGACAGTGCAATGCAACAGTTACAGCGATTGTTTTCCTTTTGTTGTTTTTACAAGTTCTGTTTCAATTGACTAAAAAATATTCACATATTAAAGATGATTGAGAAGAAGGTGACAATTCTATATTAGAAATTTCGAAAAGTTTTATGCAACGCTCTGTAGATTGTATGTTAATTCGAAGACAACCAACATTTCTTTAGTTTTTACACAAAAAAGATGTTTTTACCCACTCAATCAGAGACTCAACCATCTCTGATGAGATATAAATGGTCACAACTTCATCGAATTATATTGAAATGAATCCACAAAGAAGGTTGATAATTTATCTATTCAGCCTAAGTTCAATTGCTGGCGTAAATAATGTTTGTGGTGTAGGTGCAATTTAACTTGTAATAATAAATTGTTTATTTTAGTTTTCACCCAATTAATTTACTTATTATCAATAATACCTATAATTATTTTTCATGATGGCATCGAGATTTTCTAATTTCGATAAGGGGTCGTCTAATGGGGAAGGTATAATATAAACGTGTACTTGGTGTATAATAGATTAATCGAGATAAACTTTTTTTTTTAACCTAGAGTTGTTTAAAATATTTGGTTCATTAGACTAAAAATAGGATATACGAGGTATAATATAAATATATATTAGGTGTATAATATATAAGTCGAGATAAAATTTTATTTTTAACCTAGAATTGTTTAAAAAACTTTGGGAAAGGTCATTGGAGAAGAGCATCTTATCATTTTAATGTTATCCCGAGATTATTATACTACCCTCAACGTGGGATGAAATAATATTTATATTATGGAATTAATTAATTTTGAAATTGCTAATCACAAATTTAACAATTCAGTCAAATATAAGATAAAATATTTACTCTGCATTTAATCCCGAAATTATTATCAGTTAGTATTATCCCACACACCAAACGATGTCAGATGTTAGTACTAATTGTGGTGAGATGATAATAGAGGTGAAACTCTATTCAAAATTAACCAAAAATAAATAAAAATAAAAAACTCTACTCACGCCGGAATATCTATATCTTGGAAAGAAAGAAAAGCACAACCAAAAATTCCGAAACCTATTTCCAAACCCCTTTTTGCACTCTCTCTTCTCAGTCACAGCTAAAAGTCATGGGTCAAGGAACACCCGGCGGACTTAACCGGCAACAGCCCGGCGACCGTAAGAACGACGGAGACAAGAAGGAGAAGAAGTTCGAACCAGCTGCACCACCGGCACGTGTCGGTCGGAAACAGCGTAAACAGAAAGGTTCCGAAGCAGCAGCTCGACTCCCAACGGTTACGCCGCTAACAAAATGTAAACTTCGGCTCCTAAAGCTCGAGCGAATCAAGGATTACTTGTTAATGGAAGAGGAATTTGTGGCTAATCAGGAACGATTGAAACCTCAGGAAGAGAAAACGGAAGAGGATCGATCTAAAGTTGACGATCTACGTGGATCTCCGATGAGTGTAGGGAATTTGGAGGAACTTATTGATGAGAATCATGCTATTGTTTCGTCGTCGGTCGGACCGGAGTATTATGTTGGAATCTTATCGTTTGTTGATAAGGATCAGCTTGAACCTGGATGTGCTATTTTGATGCATAACAAGGTATTGTACTTTGTTTATTTTGTTGTTTTTTGGTAATATTTGATTGTCTCTTAGTTTTTAGGGTTTCATTAGTAGACTAAGGCGTTTGTGCAATTTAGACCTAATACTGAGTAGTTTTGTGATTCGATTAGCTTTAAGTTCAAAAATTTAGGTAGGGTTATGGTTCTATAATTCTATTTGTTAAGTTCTGATACTTAGTTTTTGAGCTTTTAGTAAGTTTGGGATTTGGAATGTGGAAGTGGTATGAAAAAATAAGTGACTGGAGTTTGTGTTTGGAATCGCTTTATTTTTGATGACTGATTAGTCATAATGCTAAAGAATTCATTTAATCAGATTTTGTTACTTGTAAGGATATCTACGTAAGAGAGCTTAGTTATTTTTATCAACAAGTTTGGTAGTCAGCGATTTTGACTAGCTGGAACCTCCTTTATTAGCTAATTTACTCGTTGTATTTAGACTCCAAATTAGTGCCTTCTGTAGTACTTTTGGGACATTTATATTTGTTTTGTTATCTTGTTTGTTAGTTTGTTTTAATTTGATAATAGTTTCTCTTTAGGTTTGTTAAAAAAATTTGATAATAGTTTCGCACTTTCTCTGCAGATCTCTTCCTTTTATTGCTTTGAAATAGTAATAAGGTGAAAGTATGTTAAGTCTGAGGATGGGTCATTTTGACAATATATATTTCTCATTCAGGTTCTATCGGTTGTTGGGCTTCTACAAGATGACGTTGATCCAATGGTGTCTGTCATGAAGGTTGAGAAAGCTCCCTTGGAATCATATGCTGACATTGGTGGATTAGATGCTCAGATTCAGGAGATTAAAGAAGCGGTTGAGCTTCCTTTGACTCACCCTGAGTTATATGAAGACATTGGTATTAAACCTCCTAAAGGGGTCATTCTGTATGGAGAGCCTGGCACAGGCAAAACCTTGCTTGCTAAGGTTTGTGAAATTTCTTTTTGAGTATGCTGAGCTTAGAAATTTGGTTGCGCTTCCATTTTCACTTCCCTAGTTGGAATCAACAAGTCCTATAACGTGAGTATGTGGAGTTCTTGAAATTTGAAGTATATCTACTTCTTACAAGACTACCTGTGACTTGATGAAGGAAATGTGTAGCAATTTAGGCATTTAGCACAAGGTGGTTTGGGCACAAGGCATTTAGCACTTTCGAGCGAAATAGTTTCTGATACATTTCGTGTGTACATGTGCTAATAGTTCTAATCAACTAGCTATTAGGTGTTTTCTTGTCTACTGATGGAATAGAATGTCTCTAGTGCGAACAGATGGAATCAACTTGTTATTGACTCTTTTTCATTTACTTTTGGAATATAATGTCTCTCTAGCCCATAATATGAAAATACTCAAGAGCTTTATTAAACCTTTTTGTTCAGGCAGTTGCAAACTCCACTTCAGCCACTTTCTTACGTGTTGTTGGAAGTGAACTGATCCAGAAGTATCTGGGAGATGGGCCTAAATTGGTCAGAGAACTCTTCAGAGTTGCTGATGATCTCTCGCCTTCAATTGTCTTTATTGATGAAATTGATGCAGTCGGTACAAAAAGGTCTATTTCTGGTTTCTGTTCTTGAGGTTGGAATTCGTGATGTCTGCTAGTTAATATGTTTATCTTCAGGTATGATGCACACTCAGGTGGTGAACGAGAGATTCAGAGGACTATGTTGGAGCTGCTGAACCAGTTAGATGGCTTTGATTCCAGAGGAGATGTTAAGGTGATTCTTGCAACAAATAAAATTGAGAGTCTGGATCCTGCCCTGCTTCGGCCTGGTAGGATAGACAGGAAAATTGAGTTCCCTCTTCCAGATATTAAAACAAGGAGGCGCATTTTCCAGGTTTGTGCGTTAGATTATTCTTGTTTGGGTAACTTTTTCTAGAAAAAAATTATCATTATTGAGAAACATACTTTGTCTGATGCTTCCTGGATTACGTACCATTTCGTGAAACATTTTGTATGTGGTATGCAGATACACACAGCAAGAATGACTTTGGCTGATGATGTCAACTTGGAAGAATTTGTTATGACCAAGGATGAGTTTTCGGGAGCTGATATCAAGGCAATATGTACTGAAGCTGGATTACTCGCTTTAAGAGAGCGGCGTATGAAGGTGAGACGTAAAAATGGGTA